>NW_025783170.1:0-60458 GCF_021130785.1 Homalodisca vitripennis | reverse complement strand
TGTCAATGGAATTCCAGGTGTGGTGCGGTGCGTTGACGCGAGGCTCATTATTCAAAACGCCGAAAATTCCACGTAACATGTGGATTCATGAATACAAGTGATTGGTAATGGCGGTCAGTTATGTCGGGCTATCAAACGCATCTACTCTATGGCCACGTTCTACCTGCGTTCTTCGCATAGTCGATATAGCAGGCGGCACCGGTTTACGAATGATTGGGGACGTCACACGCCCTTAGTAAACAAACCTTTGGCCGGGGACGTCAAGCCTGTACACCCTGGTGGTACATCCTCCCTTCGATTTTGAAAAATGAAGGAGGACCTACTGGGTGCGGTGTATCCGCCAGACAGAAATTTAGAGGGCACCAGAAAGCTAAGAGATCCATTGTTAGGCACGCGCTTCTGTCGAGGAAGCGGCACTTGGGGTCAGATTAGAAATGGAGCATTTTAGAGGGGGGTAACAATTTAGTGTGACGTTGTAGGGACTCCCTCACCGCATCACCATATTTCCTACTATTCTTTCTTCTTCGAACAGATGTGCTTGACAGTTGAGGGCAGATGAAAAAGTCATTCATCCCCGAGGACTAGTTTTATTACAAATCTGTTGCTGTTAACGTCATGTAGTTAATAACGCCCACCGTCCAATGTCCCATTGGGTCCAGTGGGCACAATACGATGTAGATCGAGCAAGTAAGGTGACAATTTTAAGTTGAGCGTTAGTTCAGCGAGCAATTAGGATTTGTATGACACGAAAAAACCTTGAACTCTTTTTGCCGACGTGACGTCCGACGTTGTTGTTTGTCGTAGCGAAAAGCAGCTTCCCTGTGGACCTCAGGATGTTGTTGACTTATAACGATGGACCGCATCCCTGTGCGTCCTCAGAATTGCTGTTCTCAATTGTAACGTGCGCAACAGCATCTCTATCTTTACTTAGGGATGCTAGCTGTTGACTATTAACGGCGGACAGCATCTCTGTCTGATTCAGGGTTGCTGTTCACTATTAAAGGCGTACAAGCTATCTCTGTTGACCTATAGGGATGACTGTTCACTGATAACGGGGCCGTTACAGCATCTCTGTCTAGACCTCAGGATACTGTTGGCTTGTAACGGACGGACAGCACTCCCTGAGCGACTTCAGGATGTTTGGTTCAAGATATTTACGAATGTGCGTCTCGAAATTAGTTTGGCTTGGATTCCGCTGAACATATCTTTCTATTCGCCTACTCAATTTTGTACTCCGATCTCTCGTCGGTCTTAAGTAAATTAGTGGTGCTCCGGCCCCGGCGCCCGCCCGCCGGCCCCGCGCGGCCGACCCCTCGAGTGCCCCGCGAGCAGCCGCGGCGGCCGCGCTTTGGGGCGCCCGCGACGTACTTTCTTAGGGTTCTACCGGAACAGATTTAGGTATTTATTAAAACTTTCTACAGGAGTTACAGTTACTTTATGGCTCTCTTTATATACATTGGGATATTCAAAATTCGGTGTCCTTTAGGTGTCCTTTTCGAACATTTGTATTCGCATGCTTTTGGTTTAATTCTCGAATTATAGGGGAAATGGTTTGGACTGGTTCACTGTCACTAAGGGCCGGGAGCCTGCATGACCAAAATTTTACGTTCTACTTACAGTGAATTGTGCTCACTGACCCATCCAAAGCAGCATTTGACCAACAATAACAGAGGCCAGTGCAGATTAGTGTTTTCGCACTGGGAAAGAGGTCGGGCCAGGTTATTGTTGTCATCGGCCAAATCGATCAAATCTGTCCTCGTTCACTGGATATGAGGATCAAACAAGATGTACAGCTGTTCCTGGGATCGTCCAAAAAAAGCAACTGTAACTGTTTGTCCAGTGCAAGCAGAAACCCATTGTTTTCAAAATCTCGGCCCATCAAACCTCCAAAAAACCATTTGGACAGAGATAAAATATACAGTCGCCCATATCTCCACTGCAAGAGGATACAGAGCAGTCCTGTTGTCACAATAGGGGAATTTATTCTGTAACGGATACCCGGACTGTTCCATAGGATGAGAGGAAAATCGGTATGGGGAGTTCTATCAGCACACAAGATTTTACCGGTTTCCCAACCCATACGATTTTCATCCCGCAATGTATATAAAATACTCGATCACCATGCGATTGGAGGAAATACGTTAATCGATGGCCGCAGTAAGAAAATTTCCAATCTAAGAGTTGTTCAGGCGAAGGGCACAAGACAGAAATCGCAGTGCACTGCGAGTTTTTGCTTCGTCGGACCACACACCAGCTGCTCGTTTCCCATTGACTGGAAAGAGAGCCCTTCAGCAACGACAGTATAAAACAGCCACTGAGTACCTGTGCAACAAATGAATAATCACAAGGAACTTGAATAAGAAAAAACTACTAAGCTTGGATAGACTAATGAAGTAGTGTTCCAACAGTTCACAGCTTCCACAATGTTTTGTATCCGGAAAATTTCTCCGTCCCTATTACGAATTAACGGAAAGATCAGCCTCTGTTTCAACACGGCCTAAGGTTACTCTGTACGTACCGTAAGAGCTAGCCGGACTCTGCATTTCAAGATTAGTAGTTAGGGATAGACTGAATTTTACAACGTGAACTGAAACTGAACTTTTAACTTTGAAGACGGTTTGTCGCTTAACCGTTGAAGATATGATAAAAAGTGATGGGACATTTTCTTGTAGGAAATATAATTTGTTTTGGGTGTTCTGCCCTCAGAATTTTGATATAACCTCTAGTTCGGCCGCTATTTATTATTTACTAGAAGTCTGCACAGTAAAAAACAGCAATCGTCCCTATCTACTAATTTCACATTATTCTCATTTCAGGTTAACGTTTAAAGATACGGGATACGTGATAAGGACCTTTTTTGTAGATCTCTCATTTTGTAACACACACTGGAAAAACATTTGAGTGATTCTGATTGTTCGGTCGCAATCGGATCAGGAGTAAAATATTGTTGAAAATCGAATAAAAATTTTTGTTCAAGCGCGTTTTGCAGCCAAAACAATGGAGAGAGAGCGAAAAGTCACTGGACCTTTTTTGTAGACCTATTGTTTCGTATTAAATTGCGATTTTTTTATCTACCTAACTATAAACGTTCCGCTGACACAGAGCCCAGAAACTAAATTCTGAAGTAAAACTTAAAACATCAAAACTTTAAAACGCGTGTTGCGGCCAAACCATTGCGGATAGGGCAATATGTTAATTGACCTTTTATGTAGATCTCGTGATTTCCTAATTCCACAGAAAATTTGTTTTGAGCTACGACCAACCGTTTAGCCGCCATCGAGCCTAAAAGGTAAATTTTTGGGCGAAAATTTTCGAAAAAAATTACTTAATATCGCGTTTTGCAGCCAAAACCGATGGAGATAGAGTGGAAAGTCACCAGACCTTTTTTGTAGAGCACTTCAATTCCCCACTTAACGACTTTCCTCAGATTGAAGCTAGCTCCAACGGTTCGCCGCTATCGGGCCTCAAAGGAAAGCTGCAAAGGCAAAACAGGGACGTTCGGGAATTCTTTTGAGGGGATCAAAATAAAAAAATCGGGTTTTCAGACTTTTCCCGCAGGTTTGAAGATACGAGCGACGTGCGTGCAAAATTTCACGTTTCCATCACTTCTCGAACGGACTCTGCATTTCAAAATATAGTAGATAGAAATAAACTCAGTTTTACGACGTGAACCAAACTTTTAACTTTGAGGCGTTTTGTCTCTTAACCGTTGAAGATATGTAAAAAGTGACTGGACATTTTTATGTAGGATATATGATTTGTTTTGGGTGTTCTGACCTCAGATTTTTGATATGCCCTCTAGTTTTGCCGCAATTTTAATTACTAACTGAAGGTGTGTACGGTGAAATCACGTATTCTGTCCCTAACTACTATCTTCATAAAATTTCCATTTTCGGGTAAACCGTTAAAGATTACATGAAACATACACATGATCTTATTTGTAGATTCCCATTTTCTAACTGAAACTGAAATTAAAGTTCAGCTACCGCCACTCACTCAGCCACTTCTCGAGCTCAAATCGTTTGTTTGCAACGCGAAGGTCACGGTAATATCATCTACGCGAGCGTTTTCTCGCCTAACAATAAGAGATAGAACAAAACGTCATGAACATTTTTTGTAGTTTACTTCATTTACTAACTTTGGATTAACGTTTGGAGCTACGTTGAAAAAGCGACTAGGCCATTATCAGGACCGCAAATAAACTTTTCATGTGAAAATTACAAACATTTTTACATTTGAACGCGTTTTACGGTTAAAACCAATATAGATAGGGCCAAAAGACACTCAAACTTTTTTGTAGAGCACTTTATTTCCTAAATCGCATATTGTTATTGTTTTGAGCAACGTCCTACAGTTTGGCCGCTATCGAGCCCGGAATCTATTTTTTACGTTAAAAATTACACTAACTTTGCTTTAAAAACGCGTTTTTCAGCTAAACCAATAGATATAGGACCAAAAGTTACTGAAATCTTTTTGTAGATCACGCTAATTCCTAAATTGTCTTACAAATATATTATGAGCTACGACCAAATGGTTTTGCATCTATCGGGCTTGGAAACTAAGCTAGGGGCAACGGTTCGGCCACTATCGAGCACGAAAAGTTAGTTTTTAAGTGAAATTTTCAATATAATCACGTTTTACGGCTAAATCATGGAAGATAGATTAAAAGGTCACTGGGCCTTTTGTGTAGATTCGCATTATTTTGTATTAAAATCAAATTTTTCACCTGGGCTAGACCTAAGATTTTGTCTGAAATAGAGACCAGAAAAACAAAATCTCACGTAAAACTCAAAAAATTCAAACTTTTAAAAACGCGTTTTATGCCGGCCAAACCGTTTGAGGATAGGGCAAAATGTTACTGAACTTTTTCTTTAGATCACGTGATTTCCTAAATCTCAGTCAAAATTTGTTTTGAGCTAAGACCAACCGTTTTAGCCGCTATCAAGGCCGGAATGTAAATGTGTAGGCGAAAAATTTTCCAAAATATTTTCACTTAATCGCGTTTTGCGGGTCAAACTAATGGAGATATAGTAAAAGTCACTGGACCTTTTTTGTAGATCATAATTATTTCCTAAATCGAACCTTTGTTTTATTTTGACCTCCGACCAATTGTTTTCCGCTATCGACCTCAAAAACAAACTTTTTCACGTAAATATTACAAAAAAATTGCACATAATCACGTTTTTTTCGGCCAAACCAATAGAGATAGGGCAAAAAGTCACTGGACCTTTTCTGTAGATCGCGCAATTTGTAATTTGATGGGTCAATCAGATTTGAGCTGACGACCAACGGTTCGGCCGCTATCGGGCTCGAAACTTTATTTTAAGCGAAAAAATCTCTGGAATGTCAAATGTTCGAGCGTTTTGTCGCTTAACCATGGAAGATAGAGCAAAAAGTCACTGGACCTTTTTTGTAGTTCATTTTCATTCCTGATTATGAATTTTCCGTCAGATCCGAGCTAGCTCCAACGGTTCGCCCGCTATCGGGCTTACAAAAAAGGCCGCAGGGTGTGAAAAATGCGTGAATTTTCTTCGAATTTTTTTTTGAGGGCTTTAAAAGTAAAAAAGTCCGGTTTTCAGACTTTTCCTCCGGATCATATTGTGAAAGGTACCTGCGTGCCAAATTTTGAAGTTTCCAGCACTTCTAGAAGTATGTTTAGAATTTTGTATCTATATATCAGTGAGTGAGTGAGTGAGTCAGTCAGTTTCACATGCGGCTGTATATATATAGGACTCGCCTTCGGCTCGCTGGGGCTACGCCCCCAGGCCCCCAAAGTAAGTGCCCTTAAATTCAAGGATAACCGAATAAATTTACGCTTGCAAATTCGGGGATCAGCGGTTTAGTTCCGGAGAAATTAGAATTAGAATCTGTTTATTTTGAATTTTATCATTGGATTTCAGCTATGACTTCTCGTTTAGCCAGGACATACCATTGAAGAAGAGTCTGCACTGGTTAGCTATTGTGGAAATGTTTAGTGTAAATATAATAAAACAACCGACCCTAAGTCAGTATTATAAAATTGCTTAGGGAGTATAATTTTCTCTCAGGAGTGTATCTAGTCATGCCAGGAAATTTCTCTAGGGGAGGGTTTAATGTTACCGGGGGTTAAGTCATCAGGGGATTTGATTTACTCAGAAGAGTATCTGGTCATACCTGGTAATTCCAGGGGGTTTAATGTTAAGGACACTTGGGCCGCTTTTGGAGGGTGTTTGTTCTGTAAAACATTCAGGAGTTAATCTAGTCATGCCAGGAAATTCCCCAGGGGTGATAATGTTACCGGGGTTTAAGACATCAGGGGGTTTAATTTCCTCAGGAGGTTATCTGGTCAAACAAGAAAAATTCAACGGGGGTGGTTAGTGTTACCGGGGGTTAAGACAACAGAGGGTTTAATTTACTCAGAAGGTTTTCTGGTCAGACAAGAAAAATTTCAGGGGGGGGGTTAATGTTACCGGGGGTTAAGACATCAGGGGGTTTAATTCCTCAGGGAGGTTATTCTGGTCAAACAAGAAAATTCCAGGGGGGGTTAGTGTTACCGGGGGTTAAGACAACAGAGGGTTTTAATTTACTCAGGAGGGTTTCTGGTCAGAACAGAAAATTCCAGGGGGGTTTAATGTTACCGGGGGTTAAGACATCAGGGGTTTTAGTTTATCCTAAAGGTTATCTGGTCATAACCAGGAAATTTCCGGGGGGGGATAATGTTATCTGAGGTTAATGACACATGGGCCTATTGTAGAAGATGTTGTGTCTGTTGAACATAGTAAAAAATTCACTTTATCCCTATCTACTATTGACGTTTAGCTAACGTTCAGCCAAATTTGTAATGTGAGGGAGGTATATTCACTCGTTAACTGGATTAGCGGTATTCAGGGAAAGTTTATGTCCGAGCATTAGATTTAGGGATCTTGGAGTTTAAAAGAATACCTTTTTTATCGAATTATCCAGATTTAACCAAAGTTTTGAATTTAAGGGCATTTTGCGGCTAAACCGTTAGAGATACAAAAAAAAAACTGGACCTTTTTTGTCGAAAATTTAATTTTGTCTTTCGATTATGCCATCAGATTTAAGCTACGACCTATAATTTAGACAGTACAGAGCTTAGGACAAAAGGCTGCACTGGGCAGTTTTAAAAATATCACGTAAGGCCCCCATTTGGGTATTGGCCAAATTCGGGGATAAGCGGTTAAAGTTACGCTTGCATATTCGGGGATAAGAGGGATTTGGTGATTGTTAAAATTTGGACATGAAGTCATGCCAGTAATTCCCTGGGGGGGGGTTTTAATGTTACCAGAGGTTAAGAAATCAGGGGGTTATCTGGTCCATACCAGGAACTTTCTAAGGGTGGGTAAAGAGAGATTTGGTGATTGTTAAAATTCGGACATGAGTTCATGCCAGAAAATTCCCTGGGGGGGGTTTAATGTTACAGGGGGGTTAACACATCAGGGGGTTTAATGTACTCAGGAGGTTAATCAGGTCATACCAGGAAAATCCCCGGGGGGGTTTAATATTACCGGGGGTAATGACACACTTTGGCCTATTTTAGAGGGTAATTGTATCTGTGAACATAATAACAATTACTCTGCCCCTATCTACTATTGACGCTTAGCTAACGCTCAGCCAGTTTATAATGTGGAGTTGTATTCACTCTTTAACGTAAGCAAAGCAAGTGCAAACTGAATCTGGAAGAATTACACAAATATTAGTCACATATTAATTTAAAAAACTCCAAAAATTGCCAATCTACGACAAATATTTAGCTATTTATTAGCGTTTTTCTTGCTTATTAAAGGACATACAACAAATAGTTACATTACCTTTTTTGTAGATCTCATCAATTTTTAGTCATAAAAGTTTTTACATTTAAGCTAGAACTAACCGTTTTGGTCGCTGTCGACTCAAGAAACAAAGTTATTTAAAAGAAATTGAGAAAATATTTAACATTTATTAGCCGAACCATTGGAGATAGGAGGAAAATGTCACTGGACCTTTTTTGTTAGATCGCATTAATTACTAATAAAATCAAATTTTTATTCTGTTGTACAACATTAGGAGTTTGGCCGCAATAAAGCCCAGAAAACAAAATCTCACGTAAAACTTAAAAAATCGATACTTTAAAACGCGTAATGCGGCCAAACCGTTGAGGATAGGGGAAAAATGTTACAGGACCTTTTTTGTAGATCACGCCATTACTAAATCCCACATTGAAAATTTGTTTTGAGCTACGGCCAACCGTTTAGCCGCTATCGAGCCCGAAAGGTAAATTTTTAGGCGAAAATTTCCAAAATATTTTAATGTAATCGCGTTTTTGCGGCCGAACCGATGGAGTTAGAGCAAAAAGTCACTAGTCCTTTCTTGTAGTTCACTTCATTCCTGATTATGAATTTTTCGTCAGATCGAAGCTAGCTCCAACGGTTCACCCGCTATAGGGCTTCAAAGGAAAGCCTGAGGGGGCAAAAACAGGGGTCCGTTCGGGAATTTTTTTTGAGGGGTTCAAAAGTAAAAAAACCCGGTTTTCAGACTTTTCCCGGAGGTTTGAAGATACGTGCGACGTGCGTGCAAAATTTCACGTTTCCAGCTCTTCTAGAACTATGTTAGAATTAGTATTACCTATGTGTCAGTGAGTGAGTGAGTTACACATGCGGCTGTATATATATAGGGACTCGCCTTCGGCTCGCTGGGGGCTACGCCCCCAGGCCCCCAAAGTAAGTGCCTTAAAATTCGGGGATAAGATTGATTTGGTGATAGGTACAATTCGACATGATGTCATGCCAGGAAATTCCCGGGGTGGGGTTAACGTTACCTGGGGATAAGACTTCAGGGGGTTATCTGGTCATACCAGGAACTTCCCTAGGGGGGATTTAAGAGATTTGGTGATTGGTAAAATTCGGACATGAGGTCAAGCAAGGAAATTCCCTGGGGGGCTTAACGTTACCAGGGGGGTTAACACATTAAAAGGTTTAATTTACTTAGAAGGTTATCTGGTCATACCAGGGAAATCCCAGGGGGGTTAATGTTACCGGGGGCTAATATCACACCCCAGGCCCCCTTTTGGGGTATTGCCCAAATTTCGGGGATAAGCGGAATTCAGATTAGTATTAGACCTATTTTATTGAATTTTCAAGTTTTGACTCTAAGGCCATTTTGTGGCTTAACCGTTAGAGATACGAGAAAAAGTGACTGGACCTTTCGTGTCGGAAATTTTAATTTTGTTGTTCGATTATGCCATCAGATTTGAGCTACGAGTTCAGAGCGTGGTAGTAAAGTCTGCACCTGTCAACTATTGTAAATTGTTGAGTGGAAAATATAGTAAAAAACCTACCCTAAGTCAACGTTTTTAAGTTGTTTAGGGGGTTTTATTTGCTCAGGAGTTTATATAGTCATGCCAGGAAATTCCCAGGGGGGAAGTTAATCTTACCGAGGTTAGGCCATCAGGGGGTTTAATTTACTCAGGAGGTTATCTAGTCATAACAGGAAATTCCCGGGGGTGGTTAAAGGATTTTGGTGATTGGTAGATCTGATGTACGCTAGCAAAATCGGGGATGAGAGGGATTTGGTGATTGGTAAAATTCGGACAATGAGGTCATGCCACGAAATTCCCAAGGGGGGATGTTTAACATTACCGGGGGTTAAGACATGGGGGGTTATCTGGTCATACCAGGAACTTCCCAAGGGGGGGTTAAGAGATTTTGGTGATTGGTAAAATTCGGACATGAGGTCATGCAGGAAATTCCCTGGGGGGGGGTTTAATGTTACCGGGGAGTTAACACCTTCAGGGGGTTTAATGTACTCAGGATAGTATCTGGTCTATACCAGTTAATCCACGGGGGGGGTAATGTTACCGGGGGCTAATAACACACCCCAGGCCCCCTTTTGGGTGTTTGCCAAATTCGGGGATAAGAGTGATTTGGGTGATAGGTAAAATTCGGACATGCGGTCATACAAGGAATTCCCTAAGTCAGAGGACGTATGTATACCATAGTTTAATTTTCCGGATTTACCCAAACTTTTGACTTTGAGAGCGTTTTTGCGGCTTAACCGTTAGAGATACGTGAAAAAGTGACTGGACCTTTCTTGTCGGAAATTTAATTTTATATTTCGAATTCTGGTGTCCGATTTTAGCTACGACGTCTGGTTTAGCCCGTACGGAGCTGTGGAGAAAGGACTGCACTGGTGGGCTATTGTGAATTGTTTAGTTGTAAATATAACAAAAACCCAACCCTGAGTCATTATTTTTAAGTTGTTTAGGGGGTTTAATCTGCTCAGAGGTTTATATTGTCGTGAAAAGGAAATTCCCGGGGGGGGGGGAGAATAATGTTAAAGGGGGCTAAGACATCAGGGGGGTTTAATTTTACTCATGAGAAGATTATCTGGTCTTATCAGAAGATTCCGGGGTAGGGGGGTTGTTTGGGTGTTGGGAAAATTCGGGGATAAGCGGTATTCAGGAGTTTCATCTACTAGGAAATTCCCTGGGGGGGGTTAATTGTTACTGGGGGGTTAAGACATCAGGGGGTTATTCAGGTTATACCAGGAACTTCCCAAGGGGGGTTAAGAGATTTGGTGATTGTTAGAATTCTGACATGAAGTCATGCCAATAAATTCCCTAGGGGGGGTTAATTGTTACCAGGGTGGTTAACACATCAGGGGGATTAATTTACTCAGGAGGTTTTATCTGGTCATACTAGGAAATCCTCGGAGGGGGGTTAAAGTTACCGGGGGTTAATGACACACTTGTGCCTATTTTAGAGGGTGTCGTGTCTGTGAACAAAATAAAAATTTGTTCTGTCCCTATCTACTATTGACGCATAGCTAACGCTCAGCCAACTTATTATGTGGGGTTGTATTCACTCGTTAACCTAGCAAAAGCCTGAATCCTGATTGAATTATACAAATATTAAACCACATATAATATATATTTAAAAACTCCAAAAAATTTCCAATTCACGACAAATATTTTGCTATTTATCGCGTTTTTCAGGCTTATCAAAGGACATACAGCAAAAAGTTATTAGACTTTTTTTGTAGAACACGGTCGTTTACTAAAACTTATTAAATGGATTGTTTTGAGCTACGACCAACCGTTTAGCCGCTATCAAGCCAGCAATGTAAATTTGTAGGCGAAAATTTCCAAATATTTTCACTTAATCGCGTTTTGCGGTCAAACTAATGGAGATATAGTAAAAAAGTCATTTGACCTTTTTTGTAGATCATATTATTTCGTAAATCTAACCTTTGTTTTATTTTGACCTCCGACCAATTGTTTCGCCGCTATCGACCCCCAAAAACAAAGTTTTTCACGTGAAAAATTACAAAAAATATTGCACATAATCACGTTTTTCGACCAAACTAATGGAGATAGAACAAAAAGTTACTGGATCTTTTCTGTAGATCGCAAAATTTGCTAATTTGATGGGTCAATCAGATTTTGAGGCTACGACCTACCGTTCGGCCGCTATCTGGCTCGAAACATTCATTTTAGCGAAAAAATCTCTGGAATGTCAAATGTTCCCGCGTTTTGTCGCTTAACCATGGAAGATAGAGCAAAAAGTCCACTAAACCTTTTTTGTAGTTCATTTCATTCCTGACCATGAATTTTTCGTCAGATCCGAGCTAGCTCGAAACGGTTCGCCCGCTATCGGGGCTTACAAAAAGGCCTGCAGGGTAAAGAATGTGCGATTTTTTGGGAAATTTTTTTGAGGGGCTTAAAAGTAAAAAAGTCCGGTTATTCAGACTTTTCCTCTGGGTTATATTGCGAAAGGTACCTGCATGCCAAATTTCAAAGTTTCCAGCACTTCTAGAACTATGTTAGAATTTGTATATATCTGTCAGTCAGTGAGTGAGTCAGTCAGTTACACATGCGGCTGTATATTATATGGTATTGAGACTCGCCTTCGGCTCGCTGGGGGCTACGCCCCCAGGCCCCCAAAGTAAGTTGCCTTAAATTCGGGGGGATAAGCGGAATTCGGGGACAGGAGGGATTTCGGTTGTTGGTTAAATTCGGACTTGAGGGTTTTCGATTTACGTATCCCCAACTGTGTCCTTTTCTCGTGGGAAAACACATTATCAAACAATATTTAGTGTATAATGTGGTCTACAAGAAAGTTCAAGTAATATATTGCTGTATTTCCCTTGGGTTAGGCCGTAAAACGCCATTACGTGCGAAATTCTTTTAATTTTTACGTGAAAATTGAGATATCGGGTCCGATAGCGGTCAAACCGTTACTAATATTGTTTTACGCATCACGGCTGCAAGTTGGGAGATTTAGCGCTACATATGTTTGTGTCAAATTAGTTTGCTAGTAACTTTAAGTCGATAAAAAACTGTTCTTTGCCCGTTAGTTTGTCAATGCTCAAATACGGAGACATACATTATTTAACAAAATTACAGCTATTACAGCAAAATTACAGGTCAATGATATTCTCTGATGTCGTGTGGAAATTTCCATATTTGGTTGTGTATATACATGTGTCAAATGATTTGGTAATAACTTATTGTTGTTGAAACTGTTGTTTGCCCGTTAGTTTGTCAAAAATACGGAGGACTATATATTATTAAACAAAATTACAGCTATTACAGCAAAATTTACAGTCAATGATATTCTCTGATTGTCGTGTTGGAAATTTCCATATTTGGGTTGTGTATATACATGTGTCGAATGATTTGATAATAACTCTATTATTGTTTGAAACTGTTGTTTGCCCGTTAGTTTGTCAAATGCTTTAAATGCAAGCATGACGTATCCAGTCCTCGCCACGGGGAGGCCGGCAAAACGTGGAGACCATATATTATTAACAAAATTACATCAATCGTTGGTTAATGTTGATCTTCAATGTCGTGTACATCTTTGCATATTTAGTTGTGTATATACTTGTGTAAAAATTATTGGGTAATAATGTTTTTTTTATTGAAACTGTTGTTTGCCCGTTAGTTTGTCAATGCTTTTAAATGCAAGCATGACGTATCCAGTCTCGCCACGGGGAGGCCGGCAAACATAGAGACCATATATTATTAAACAAAATTACATCAATCGTTGGTTAATGTTAATCTTCAATGTCGTGTACATCTTTACATATTTAGTTGTGTATGTACTTGTGTCAAATTATTTGGTAATAATGTATTGTTGAAATTGTTGTTTGCCCGTTAGTTTGTCAATGCTTTAAATGCAAAGCGATGACGTATCCAGTCTCGCCACGGGGAGGGCCGGCAAACATAGGAGACCATATATTTACATATATACAGAAAACTATTTACATCGACGAGGAGTTTTGTTTTGGCAGGCCCTCTAGCCTACTGCCGCATCAATCAGAATGGGGAGTTTTGTTCTGGCAGGTCCCATTGCCTACTGCCTAATCAGTCACTACGGGGAGTTTGGTTTTGGCAGGTCCCTAGCCTACTGCCTAGTCAATCACGACGGGGAGTTTTGTTTGGGCAGGTCCCCTAGCCTAACTGCCAGTGTCAATCACGACGGGGAGTTTTGTTTGGGCAGGCCCCCTAGCCTACTGCCAGTGTCAATCACGACGGGGAGTTTTGTGTTTGGGCAGGCCCCCTAGCCTACTGCCAGTGTCAATCTCGACGGGGAGTTTTGTGTTGGGCAGGCCCCCTAGCCTACTGCTAATCTCAATCCGGTTCACTGAAGAAGTTCGCCGTACACGATGTTCTTCGCGTAGGCGACTTCATTTTTGTACCCTTTCGGGGCGGACGAGGACAACTATGTCTTCCGGGACATCGAACTCTACTGAGCAGGACGTACAGCTGGCCATGAGTGAAACAATCAGTGCGAAGATCGACTCCGACCTGATCTATTGTCTGGACCTTGGCTCTTGTGGCCGGTCATCGCGTATGCCAGCATCAGAGGAAACTGACGTCGACGGACAAGTTAAACGGCGAACCCTTCAACGATCGCGAACCTAAAGATTATTCTAGGAATACCGATAGGTTGCGCGGTCGTGAGGGCGTCTGACGGTAATCAACCGATTGGTTATAGCCGTCACAATGACCTTAGTGCGTTTACAAGGCCGTCAGCGATATTTAGATTCCTCATGATGAGGCACACCGAGCCGATCTTAAGTCGCAGCACGTGATCAGGAACACCCTTGCCTGTAGCCTGGTTCAGTTAGAGGGACTTCAACAGCCAGATTGTCATCGTTTTCACGGTCCACAGTGTCGGCGCTTCGCAGCTCATGAAGGCGACCGTCTACAGAGTTCAAGATTATGTCGTTGATCTCTCTAACGTTCACGTTCAGAGTTCGAGAGGATCGCACGACGAGCACACTGATCGGGATCGCGGAGTACGGTCGGCAGGAAAGACGGTTGAGATGAGCACTTGTAATGCAGTGACATACCTCACCTCGGCCAAGGGAATAAGTCTGTCACTCTCTCTACCCTCCCCGAAAGTTGTGGACGGAACAGTGCCGTTGCCTACTGCGAGAAGGAAGTCAGAGTAGTCAACGGAACTGCTCGTCCTGTGCGGTGGTCGTCAAAGAGAAGACGCGGAACAGTCGCCACAGACGCGAGGCCCCGAAGTGAAACGCACGCGACGGCATCTGCCGTTCGTGCCTTTACAAAACAACGGGTGCGAATCTGCCGGAAATCTCCAGAGCACAGAAAGATCTTGCCATCCGAATGGCTCATCACGGTTCATGAGATCTCGAAGCGAGCGGTCGAGGATCTCAAAGATGTAGCGATGGGCCATCGGGGCCTCGTCGAAGACGATGAGCTGTGCAGCTCTTATCAGTTCTGCGCGCTGGGACCCGTTGGTTATGTTCCAAAACGCCAGACCCGTCGCCCAGATCGAGCGGAAGCCGGAAACATGCTGCTGAGCCGTTGAACCACCAGGCATGTTTCCAGCAGCGATGCTCCGAGCTGGCGACGGCCAGTGCAATCTGACGACAACTACGCACGTGTGCCAGTATGACACGAAGAAGTGACGTTTTACCATATCCCCCGGGGACCATCGAGGAAGATTACTCTTGAGGATCGGCGGTCACCGGGGTTGTCGAGAAGGGAACGCACGTGTTGCAGAACGCGTCTCTGGTCTTCTGAGAGCTTTTGTTCCCATTCCTCGACAATGGCCCGCTGTTGGTGCTCGCCATAGTCCAACAGCTCCCTTCCCACTTCCGTCGTGTCATCCTGCACGTCGGGGAGACCACAATCCACTAAAGACAATCCCTGCCGACGTAGACTGCGATCGATATCGATCAAGGAAAGTGTATACGCTCTTTTCGGGGTCAAGCGGGCTCCTTTCCAAGTGGTCCTCGCAAAGGGTGTCACGGAAGGAATCCCACAGAATTGCTGCAGGAGCACCCATATTACAAAGGAGCACGAAGAAGGAAACGAAGTCTCGAAGCGACCATGAAACCCAGAAGCCTCTCGCAGCGCTTCGCGGTACTCATCCTCGTCCTCAATCAAGCCGAGCTGACGACAAACCTCCTGGAACGTACGGCAATCAGGACCACCTCGTGACAGGAGGTCGGAGTAGCCGCGACAAGGTGTTGACAAGAGAAGCATCCGAAGGTAGTAGAGTTCTCCACGATTAGGCGAGACCCAAAGACCCTAACATACCTTTCCCTCCACGCTGGCGAGGTGTGATGAAGTGTTTCCCGTCTTGATGTTCATATATCGGTTCTGTTTTTGGTCTTTTGTCATGAATAATGTAGTTCTCAAAAAATGTCAGGTAAGTTAAACTGTCAAAAGTTTTATTCAACAGGTCTGTTTAAAATACAAATATTAACTTGGAGCTTGATCTAGTTATCGCGGAGGTGAGATCACCGGGACGAAAACAGACGTGCTGTTTACCCTCAAGATGGACGGGTAGACACTCAACTGTCGGTTCTGACTTTGAGATTGGGAAGTCCAAGAGACGCCAGCATGCGTCGCTTGCACCAACCATTCTCTTAGTCACATAGTGTTCTACCTCGGTCCTCTTGTTGCCACAAAGGAGTGAACGGTGACATTTTGAAGTGATCCACCCTTCATCAGGTATTTGAATAGATTACTTGATGACGCGACGAGTAGACGCAAGCTCCAAGTTAATGTGTGCTTCATACTTTAGCAGTAGTGCGGCGTTTTTATGGCACAACCCATCCATCGTGAACAGTAACAGACCTGTTGCGTGACTTGATTTTACCAGAGTATTACTATAATCCCGCCTGTACTGAACGAAAGCCTCTATCATCTACGTGGGTTGTCTGGCATGAAGGCTTAGGATAGAACTTTGTGCAGTGACCCTTCACAAGCGTCCCAGCACAGGAAGTCGGTTGCGATGATCAGTGCCACAAGGACCGTGGATCATGTGCTGCAACACCAACTTCCTGAGTTCCCTTCCACCGGCTTCTTCTTTCCGAGGGGATGTCCGCGCGGATTGCAGAGTCGATTTCGTCTGCTTGTACTGGAACCGTCTCCGTCAATCTTGAACACAATGTGGGCGTGAGGAAGGCCCCTCATTTGCATTTCGATGACGTAGACGACATAGTTCGTGCAGCCGAACATCGCTCCGCTCCGCAGATCTCGAAGAAGCTCGAGGAGTTTTGATCTGGAAGACTCTGCAAGCCGTGCTAGGGTCACTTGCGTCCACTGCCGTGAGGACACGCTCTCTTGTTTTCCTCCCAAGTCGCGCTGTAAGTAAACGTGAGGAAGTACGTTGGTGAACCCAGGCGTGTGACGAGAGCCATCGCGTTCTCGTAATGGATCTTCATGTATACCTGGGCCCACCAGTGAACGTACTTGGGAGGTAAATCTTTCCAGGCTGTGCCCCACCCCTCGCCTTGGACTGTTTCATCCCGAGCGATGTCGTCGCTAACCTGCCTTCCTGCCGGACCACTGCGTTGAGCGTCAAGAAGCTCGTTCAGTTGTCCTATCCGCAAAGCATTTTGGGCTGAGGACTTTGTCTGTGAAAATTTTATAAAACGAAGTCTCTCCTCTTCAAAACCTAGCAAACATCTCGACCTGCCATGCTTGAGAAAGACGGCCAAGATAAGAGAAACGAGGATTGGAGAGTAAGAGAAACAACGTGAATAATTATATTGGGAAAGTTTTTTGCCGTTGTTGTCCAGCATGCCCGATGTGCCAACCCAAAGTGCCTTGCGGATTATAGTTAGTGGATACTGGAAGGGCTCCATCAGAGGACTAAAGAGATCGATGGTAGAAGGTCTTCCAGCTCCCACTTTCCAGACGGTGAGCCGTCGAGGCTCAGTGACTGCATCTTCGGAACTAAGCACGGCGTGCACCTCAATACCTCTTTGCCTGTCACCAAGAACATTGCCATGAGTAGCTCGACTTGTAATCTGGAATTCTAAGTGAGCGTTGACCGAGGGCTCATCACTCAGCCGGCGAAATTCATGGACATATGGGTTCAATGAAACCAAGTAGTTTTTAATGTCGTCCACTATGTCGCCATCAAGTGATCTACTCATGGCCATGTTCCTGCGTTCTTCGCCGTCGTCGATATACAGGCGGCACCGGTTTACGAATTGGACGTCACCGCCCGCAGTAACAAACCTTTGGCCGGGGGCGTCCAAGCTGTACACCTGGTGGTACATCCTCCCTTCAATTTTGAAGAATGATTAGGCCACTTGGGTGCCGGTATCCGCCAGAAATTTCGAGGGCACATAGAGCAAAGAGGTCATTGTAGGCCCGCGCTCTATCGAGGAAAAGCGGCGATTAGAATAGAACGGTGCATTAAGGGGCTGGTAACTTTGTCACATTATATGCGCCCACTCCACAGCACCACTTTTTTCTGCTTTCCTCTTCCTCGAACAGAGGTGCTTGGCAGTGAGGACAAATGAAAACGTCATCAACACCAAAGACTTGTTTTTTTCAGTTTGTATAATTTTATGTCATAGAGTAGTACACCGCTCCAATATGCCATTGGTACCGTGGGCAACGATGAGACGAGCAAGTGAGATAGGTAAGTAAATGAAGTTCGGCTAGGTTTTGGATTATTAAGACGAAACAATCTAACTCTGTCGTGACATGCGTCAAGGTGTCGTTCCTCATACCGATGAACGGCCTTCATGTGGACATCAGGATGTTGTTCGTCGTAACGACGGACGGCGTCCCTGTGGACCTCAGGATGAAGCTGGTCGTAACGACGGACGGCGTCTCTGTGAACCTCAGGATGAAGTTGGTCGTAACGACGGACAGCGTCTCTGTGAACCTCAGGATGAAGTTGGTCGTAACGACGGACAGCGTCTCTGTGGACCTCAGGACGAAGTTGGTCGTAACGACGGACAGCGTCTCTGTGGCCCTCAGGGTGTTCTTGGCCGTAACGACGTACAGCATCTCTATGGGCCTCAGGGTGTTCTTGGTCGTAACGACGTACAGCATCTCTATGGGCCTCAGGGTTGTTTTTGGCTGTAACGGCGTTACGGCGTCTCTGTGGCCCTCAGGG
This sequence comes from Homalodisca vitripennis, assembly GCF_021130785.1. Taxonomy (NCBI): domain Eukaryota; kingdom Metazoa; phylum Arthropoda; class Insecta; order Hemiptera; family Cicadellidae; genus Homalodisca; species Homalodisca vitripennis. The sequence continues at coordinate 42,075 of NW_025783170.1, read as the reverse complement.
TGTTTTTGGCTGTAACGGCGTACGGCGTCTCTGTGGATATCGGGGTGCTGTTCAAGGTATTGAATTAGTTTATCACGAATAGTCTTAGAATTCCTTTTAATATAGTTTTTCTTTGCCTCTCTCACTTGCTCGTCTCTCGTACTTGCAAGTCGTTTGGGACGGCCACGGCGTATCTTTTTAGGCCTCCCAATGGCCTTGTGTTTTATTATACATTCTAACGGAGACAGAATCACCCTAGGGCTCTTTTTAAGTTTGGGATCATCAAGAACGTCCCACGTGGGTGGGTGAATTGCATATTCTTGGTAGGATGTCAGAAGTTAGAGAATCAGACTGGACAACGTTGTGGGTCGGTGGTCGATAAAAACTCATTCGAGTTATAGTGAACTGTCTCGTCGACCCGTCAAAAGCAGTGTTAGACAAACAATAACGAAGCCAGTCCAGGATAACTCTCGCACTGGAAGAGCCGCGCCAGGGTGTTGTTCTCATTAGCCAGATCATAATTTCTCTCCTCATTCACTGGATGAGGATCCAAACAGATACAGCTGCTCCTGGGAACGCCAAAAAGCAACTGTAACTGTTTGTCCAGTGAAGAGGAATCCAATGTTCTGAAGGCACTCGGCCATTAAACACTCCAAAACATTGGACAAAGACATAACGCAGTCGTCCATATCTGATCGTTCAAGGGGGTATAGGGCATCATGTACAAATGTATTTTCTGCAACGGCTACGGACTGTCCCTCGATGACAAAATTAGCGGGAAGTTCATCGGAGCACAAGTACCGGTTTCCACCCATACGATTCTCATCCCACAATTTATTGTAAATACTATCGCCAGTGATGAGAATAGTATCGATGGCCGCTGTAGAAAATTCCAATCCAAGGGCCTTCCATACAAGGGCACAGGCCGAAATCGCAGTGCATTGAGTGTTTTTGCTCCTCGGAAACAGCTGCTCGTTACCCTGATGGAAAGAGCCCTTAGCAACGCAATAAAAGGACATAGTACCGTGAACAAGCGAATTATCACAATAGTTAAAAGAAAAATTTAACTTTGAAGACTAATGTAGAAGTGTTCCAACAATACAAAGCCAAAGAATATTTAGTATCCGAAAATTCCTCCGTCCCTATCTACGAATTTACGAAAGGATCAGCCTCTGTTTCACACGGCCTAAGGTACTCTGTTACGTACCGTACAGAGCTAGCTAGCCAAACCCTGCATTTCAAGATTAGTAGTTAGGGATAGACTGAATTTTACGACGTGAACCAAACTTTTAACTTTGAAGACGTATTGTCGCTTAACCGTTGAAGATATGATAAAAAGTGACTGGACATTTCTTGTAGGAAATATAATTTGTTTTGGGTGTTCTGCCCTCAGAATTTTGATATAACCTCTAGTTCGGCCGCTATTTATTATTTACTAAAAGTCTGCACAGTAAAAACAGCAATCCGTCCCTATCTATTAATGTTATATTATTCCGATTTTCTGGTTAACCGTTAAAGATACGGGAAACGTGCATAGGACCTTTTTTGTAGATCTCCTCATTTTCTAACAGACAAAGGAAAAACATTTGTACTATTGATGATCGATCGGTCGCTATCGGATCAGGAGTAAAATATTGTTGGAAAATAGAAAAGAAATTTTTGTTCAAACGCGTTTTGCAGCCAAACCAATGGAGAGAGAGTGAAAAGTCACTGGACCTTTTTTGTAGACCTCATTGTTTCGTATTAAATTACGATTTTTTTATCTACCCTAACTATAAAGGTTCCTCTAACACAGAGCCCAGAAACTAAATTCTGAACTCAATCTCAAAAAATCAATACTTTAAAACGCGTTATGCGGCCAAACCGTTGATGATAGGGCAAAATGTTACTGGACCTTTTTTGTAGATCACGCAATTTCCTAAATCCCATTGAAAAATTTGTTTTGAGCTACGACCAACCGTTTTAGCCGCTATCGAGCCCGAAAGGTAAATTTTTAGGCGAAAATATCAAAATATTTTAATGTAATCGCGTTTTGCAGCCGAACCGATGGAGTTAGAGCAAAAAGTCACTGGACCTTTTTTGTAGTTCACTTCATTCCTGACCATGAATTTTTCGTCATATCGAAGCTAGCTCCTACGGTTCGCCCGCTATCGAGCTTCAAAGGGCAGCCTGCAAGAGCAAAACAGGGGTCCGTTCGGGAATTTTTTTTGAGGGGTTCAAAAGTAAAAAAATCCGGTTTTCAGACTTTTCCCGGTGGTTTGAAGAATCCACCTACGTGTGTACGAAATTTGGTGTTTCCAGCACTTCTAGAAGTGGGTTAGAATTTGTATACCCTATCAGTCAGTCAGTCAGTCAGTCAGTCAGTCAGTCAGTCAGTTACACATGCGGCTGTATAGTATATTAGATTATTATTTTACAAAAGGTGCAAACGTAAGAAATAAACGGTTTATATGTTATTACGTAAAATTTTTACGAATATATCACGTAACAAAACAATAAACTCACAAATAAAACGATATGCGGGTTGGCAGCTGTTACTACTCTGCTAGTTTACACCCGAGAGTACAGTGTAGTAGTGATCAGTTTTTTTCCTACTTTGCTTTGCACGCACTTAATCCTCTAAATTTAGTAAATTTGGGTATGCCAAATTTTCCCAGCGTGGCTTATCCACTTATCCAAAATATGGCATCTAGAAGAATGTACTCAGTTAAAATTTCAATAGTGTAAATGCTAAAATAGCCATTTTTGGCTTCGGAATTCATCTGCGTAAATATTTTAGCATTTATGTCTTCTGAGAGTGGGAGTACTCCTTGCCAAAATGTAGAGTGAGCGATATATTTGAATCACTTCCTAAAACTTATCAAATATAATTGTAATTAAGAACTAGACATCAAATAACATTTAATTTATCTTTGAATTAAATAATAAAAACATAAAATTTTACAAAAACAATTTCCTCTCGAGAGCATTTCCCCTTAAGCCGTTGTATAGAGCCATGATTATACTAACTTAGAGAACTGGTTTTGTACTTGTACACATTGAAACAGGAGAACAGCTTATATAATATATTATATAATACATTGAATAGAACCCATCCCAAGAGTACACCAGCCCTATATCAGCAACCATAATACCTCGCCCATCATCTCCCGACTAGATGGCATCTATCAGCTCTAAGTAATTGCTGTAATACCGTACATTACATTGTAATGAACAGATACCAACTCAAGAGAATACTGACCTTACATCATCAACCACAATATCTCTCCCATCAACCCCGACTAGATGGCTTCTATCAGCTCTAAATAATTGCAGTAATACCGTACATTACATTGTAAGGAACAGATACTAACTCAAGAGAATACTAAAAGTACACCATCAACCACAATATCTCTCTCATCAACCCTCGACTAGATGGCATTTATCAGCTCTAAGTAATTGCAGTAATACCGTACATTACATTGTAATGAACAGATACCAACTCAAGAGAATACCGACCTTACATCATCAACCACAATATCTCTCCCATCAACCCCCGACTAGATGGCTTCTATCAGCTCTAAGTAATTGCAGTAATACCGTACATTACATTGTAAGGAACAGATACTAACTCAAGAGAATACTAAAAGTACACAATCAATACACAACAATATCTCTCCCATCAACCCTCGACTAGATGGCATTTATCAGCTCTAAGTAATTGCAGTAATACCGTACATTACATTGTAAGGAACAGATACTAACTAAGGAGAATACTAAAAGTAGACCATCAACCACAATATCTCTCCCATCAACCCCCGACTAGATGGCATTTATCAGCTCTATGTAAATGCAGTAATACCGTCCATTACATTGTAATGAACAGATACCGACTCAAGAGACTACTGACCTTACATCATCAACCACAATATCTCTCCCATCAACCCTCGACTAGATGGCATTTATCAGCTCTAAGTAATTGCAGTAATACCGTACATTACATTGTAAGGAACAGATACTAACTCAAGAGAATTCTTTGTTTAAAGGTTATTTTTGACGATGGAAGGATTGTGAAGGAAACAGGATTTTTCCGGACATTTGCCATCGTTCACTGACCTAACATCATCAACCACAATATCTCTCCCATCAACCATCGACAAGATGGTATCTATCAGCTCTAAGTAATTGCAGTAATACCGTACATTACAGTGTAATGAACAGATCCCAACTCAAGAGAATACTGACCTTACATCATCAACCACAATATCTCTCCCATCAACCCTCGACAAGATGGCATCTATCAGCTCTAAGTAATTGCAGTAATACCGTACATTACAGTGTAATGAACAGATCCCACCTCAAGAGAATACTGACCTTACATCATCAACGACAATATCTCTCTCATCAAACGTCGAGAAAATGGCATCTATCTCCTCTAAGTAATTGCAGTAATACCGTACATTACATTGCAGTGAACAGATCCCAAATGAAGAGAATCACCTTAAATAGATTAAAATACCTTGCCATGCCCACCAAAATGTTATTAAAAAAATTTGGTTTAATACTCACATTATTACTAACCCATAAAAAATTAACAAACACATTTCAATGCAGAACTATAAATGCATAAATGATGTTCGTCCCTTATAACTGATGTTATATAAAAAGAACGTTACCTCTCACTATTTCCCTCTTGGTTGTATGTTTTAGTAACAGTAATAGTTTAACTAAGCGATGGTTGTTTCCTGTATGCTAAGTTTGTAACATTAAAGATCTGATTGAAGTTGAAGTGGGTAGAAAGGTTAAGAAGTAAGTTCAATAAGCCCTATTAAAGGACACAATAACATGAAATTTTGCTTATGTTAAAAGTTACATTTTTTTAGTAAAACATATAGCAATATCGATTTATTCTATCATTATTTTACTTCTTTAAAGTAAGATATTACCTTCTTTCCCCTCTCTAATGACACCCAATACACAACGTCAGTAATTTTACATTCGAAATATTATCACGGATAACCCTTTTTACCCACCCACCCCCAAAAACATTTTCAATAACTGTATGATTGCATGAGGTATGATTTAAAATATATAGTAATACAGTATAACCCATACTTAAATTAATAGACTTTTTAATGGTGTATTAAATTTTCTAGTTAAGATAATGAACTGCAGGAGCGTGGTGGAGTGTGGACTGGAAAGTCGTGGTCAATGCATGTGAAAGGCCCGTCACCAAACCAACTACGCCGCATTATGCAGAGCCTGTTTGTTAATTCCACTACAGCTTAAAACTGGATTTGAAAATGTGATTTCTTCCGGTACAAAAGCGCTGTTTTTAAATTTAATGGAGTTGATTTCGTTAAACATTATTGGAGTATACAAATTCTTAACCAATGTTTGTTAAGTGATTGATAGAAAGCTGTCACATGGCACTTCCCAGATCTATTTGTACAGTCTGAATAATATAGAGCTCCTGTAGTACCTGCTCGGTTACATTATACCGCACAAACCTACTTTATTTACTGATTATTTCGGTACAGTTTCTCAACCAATATTTGTAAATTGATTGATAGCAAATTGTCAAATGGAACTTTCCAGAGCTCATTGTATGGTCTGAATCTTTCAAAATCCATCAGTACCTGCTTCATTGAATTATACTTCACTAACTTTCTTTCTTTACTGAATAACGGAGTAAAGGTTCTTCACCAATGTTTTTAAAGCGACTGATAGAACGATGTCACATGGAACTTTCAAAAGCTCTTTGTACGGTCTGATTAATATAAAGCTCCTTCAGTACCCGCTCGGTTAAATTATACCACACAAACCTATACATTTACTGATAATCTCGGAACAGTTTCTTAACCAATGTTTGTAAAGTGTTTGGTAGAAAACTGTTACATTGACCTTCCCAGAGCTCTTTGTGCGGTCTGATTAATATAGAGCTTCTTCAGTACCCGCTCGGTTAAATTATACCACACAAACCTATACATTTACTGATAATCTCGGAACAGTTTCTTAACCAATGTTTGTAAAGTGTTTGGTAGAAAACTGTTACATTGACCTTCCCAGAGCTCTTTGTGCGGTCTGATTAATATAGAGCTTCTTCAGTACCCGCTCGGTTAAATTATACCACACAAACCTATACATTTACTGATAATCTCGGAACAGTTTCTTAACCAATGTTTGTAAAGTGTTTGGTAGAAAACTGTTACATTGACCTTCCCAGAGCTCTTTGTGCGGTCTGATTAATATAGAGCTTCTTCAGTACCCGCTCGGTTAAATTATACCACACAAACCTATACATTTACTGATAATCTCGGTACAGTTTCTTAACCAATGTTTGTAAAGTGTTTGGTAGAAAACTGTTACATTGACCTTCCCAGAGCTCTTTGTGCGGTCTGATTAATATAGAGCTTCTTCAGTACCCGCTCGGTTAAATTATACCACACAAACCTATACATTTACTGATAATCTCGGAACAGTTTCTTAACCAATGTTTGTAAAGTGTTTTGGTAGAAAACTGTTACATTGACCTTCCCAGAGCTCTTTGTGCGGTCTGATTAATATAGAGCTTCTTCAGTACCCGCTCGGTTAAATTATACCACACAAACCTATACATTTACTGATAATCTCGGAACAGTTTCTTAACCAATGTTTGTAAAGTGTTTGGTAGAAAACTGTTACATTGACCTTCCCAGAGCTCTTTGTGCGGTCTGATTAATATAGAGCTTCTTCAGTACCCGCTCGGTTAAATTATACCACACAAACCTAATACATTTACTGATAATCTCGGAACAGTTTCTTAACCAATGTTTGTAAAGTGTTTGGTAGAAAACTGTTACATTGACCTTCCCAGAGCTCTTTGTGCGGTCTGATTAATATAGAGCTTCTTCAGTACCCGCTCGGTTAAATTATACCACACAAACCTATACATTTACTGATAATCTCGGAACAGTTTCTTAACCAATGTTTGTAAAGTGTTTGGTAGAAAACTGTTACATTGACCTTCCCAGAGCTCTTTGTGCGGTCTGATTAATATAGAGCTTCTTCAGTACCCGCTCGGTTAAATTATACCACACAAACCTATACATTTACTGATAATCTCGGAACAGTTTCTTAAACCAATGTTTGTAAAGTGTTTGGTAGAAAACTGTTACATTGACCTTCCCAGAGCTCTTTGTGCGGTCTGATTAATATAAAGCTCCTTCAGTACCCGCTCGGTTAAATTATACCACACAAACCTACACATTTACTGATAATCTCGGAACAGTTTCTTAACCAATGTTTGTAAAGTGTTTGGTAGAAAACTGTTACATTGACCTTCCCAGAGCTCTTTGTGCGGTCTGATTAATATAGAGCTTCTTCAGTACCCGCTCGGTTAAAATTATACCACACAAACCTATACATTTACTGATAATCTCGGAACAGTTTCTTAACCAATGTTTGTAAAGTGTTTGGTAGAAAACTGTTACATTGACCTTCCCAGAGCTCTTTGTGCGGTCTGATTAATATAGAGCTTCTTCAGTACCCGCTCGGTTAAATTATACCACACAAACCTATACATTTACTGATAATCTCGGAACAGTTTCTTAACCAATGTTTTGTAAAGTGTTTGGTAGAAAACTGTTACATTGACCTTCCCAGAGCTCTTTGTGCGGTCTGATTAATATAGAGCTTCTTCAGTACCCGCTCGGTTAAATTATACCACACAAACCTATACATTTACTGATAATCTCGGTACAGTTTCTTAACCAATGTTTGTAAAGTGTTTGGTAGAAAACTGTTACATTGACCTTCCCAGAGCTCTTTGTGCGGTCTGATTAATATAGAGCTTCTTCAGTACCCGCTCGGTTAAATTATACCACACAAAACCTATACATTTACTGATAATCTCGGTACAGTTTCTTAACCAATGTTTGTAAAGTGTTTGGTAGAAAAACTGTTACATTGACCTTCCCAGAGCTCTTTGTGCGGTCTGATTAATATAGAGCTTCTTCAGTACCCGCTCGGTTAAATTATACCACACAAACCTATACATTTACTGATAATCTCGGAACAGTTTCTTAACCAATGTTTGTAAAGTGTTTGGTAGAAAACTGTTACATTGACCTTCCCAGAGCTCTTTGTGCGGTCTGATTAATATAGAGCTTCTTCAGTACCCGCTCGGTTAAATTATACCACACAAACCTATACATTTACTGATAATCTCGGAACAGTTTCTTAACCAATGTTTGTAAAGTGTTTGGTAGAAAACTGTTACATTGACCTTCCCAGAGCTCTTTGTGCGGTCTGATTAATATAGAGCTTCTTCAGTACCCGCTCGGTTAAATTATACCACACAAACCTATACATTTACTGATAATCTCGGTACAGTTTCTTAACCAATGTTTGTAAAGTGTTTGGTAGAAAACTGTTACATTGACCTTCCCAGAGCTCTTTGTGCGGTCTGATTAATATAGAGCTTCTTCAGTACCCGCTCGGTTAAATTATACCACACAAACCTATACATTTACTGATAATCTCGGTACAGTTTCTTAACCAATGTTTGTAAAGTGTTTGGTAGAAAACTGTTACATTGACCTTCCCAGAGCTCTTTGTGCGGTCTGATTAATATAGAGCTTCTTCAGTACCCGCTCGGTTAAATTATACCACACAAACCTATACATTTACTGATAATCTCGGAACAGTTTCTTAACCAATGTTTGTAAAGTGTTTGGTAGAAAACTGTTACATTGACCTTCCCAGAGCTCTTTGTGCGGTCTGATTAATATAGAGCTTCTTCAGTACCCGCTCGGTTAAATTATACCACACAAACCTAATACATTTACTGATAATCTCGGAACAGTTTTCTTAACCAATGTTTGTAAAGTGTTTGGTAGAAAACTGTTACATTGACCTTCCCAGAGCTCTTTGTGCGGTCTGATTAATATAGAGCTTCTTCAGTACCCGCTCGGTTAAATTATACCACACAAAACCTATACATTTACTGATAATCTCGGAACAGTTTCTTAACCAATGTTTGTAAAGTGTTTGGTAGAAAACTGTTACATTGACCTTCCCAGAGCTCTTTGTGCGGTCTGATTAATATAGAGCTTCTTCAGTACCCGCTCGGTTTAAATTATACCACAACAAACCTATACATTTACTGATAATCTCGGAACAGTTTCTTAACCAATGTTTGTAAAGTGTTTGGTAGAAAACTGTTACATTGACCTTCCCAGAGCTCTTTGTGCGGTCTGATTAATATAGAGCTTCTTCAGTACCCGCTCGGTTAAATTATACCACACAAACCTATACATTTACTGATAATCTCGGAACAGTTTCTTAACCAATGTTTGTAAAGTGTTTGGTAGAAAACTGTTACATTGACCTTCCCAGAGCTCTTTGTGCGGTCTGATTAATATAGAGCTTCTTCAGTACCCGCTCGGTTAAATTATACCACACAAACCTATACATTTACTGATAATCTCGGAACAGTTTCTTAACCAATGTTTGTAAAGTGTTTGGTAGAAAACTGTTACATTGACTTTCCCAGAACTCTTTGTACGGTCTAAACTGTATAGAGCTCCCTTTGTACTTGATCGGTTTAAATATTCTGCAAAAAATTTTTTATTTACTAACTAATATAGGAGCGTTTCTGAATAACAAAAAATATTTTTATTGAATGAAACTGAAACTGTGTAGTGGCCTGGCGGTTTTAGTCTTTAATTGACTTATACAGAGAAATATTAAACTTTATATATACTTTAAGAATCCACGAGTGAATAAAATATTGAATAGCCTTAAAAATATAAGTATTGTCTATACATTTAGTGAAAAAGGTCCTTTTGCAACAATGATATCAATCCAGCAATGACTAGTATATTTTATTGGTCACTAAAAATAAAAAATTAAGCAATATTTTACCTTAAATTCCAAAAATCCAAATTTTATTATGTAATTTCTAAAACTTCAATAATTATGTATTTTAAACCTTATAGAACAAACAATATACACATTTTTATAGTCATTCTCAAGTTTAACTATTTTCCGACGATGCTTAAGTTTGTCACTTCATTTTATAGTGACAAAAAAGTACTCATAAATATTCTTTATTATAAAGTGGTCTAAAATTCAATCTTTAAGTTTATCCAAGGATAATTTATTTTAAACACAAATATCTTAATATCTTAGTGTCTTCAAATAGTGTTGGCTATATAACAAAACGTAACTGTCTCGTATTTGCAGTTTCCAATAAGCCGGTGCTTTCAAAAATGTTATCTTCTAAATTTAATTGGTCATCCCTGAACACTTCGGGGTATGAAAAATAGATAGTAGCCGATTCTCAGATCTACTGAACATGCATATGACATTTGGTAAAGGTCAGTAAAGCCGTTTAGGAGGAGTAAAGTAACTAACATTGTGACACGAACATTTTATATATGAGATTTGACTGGCTTAAACCCTAGTAGTGATTTTAAGACTAATATTAATATAACTCAAGATTTTCAAAATTTTAATGTAGGTCTCTGGCAGCTAAACAGATAGCCCAGTATATATCTCTGCGTTCGAATCAAACTTCCCTCCTACAGTGAGTTATGGTAGTAAATTATCATATACTTATTTCCTGCATAATACATATAATACGATGAAGGTTGGATTGTCGAATCACATGATATTACATCCCATATAATAACAATCCTCGTAAGGACGCGCTGGAGTGATGTACAAAATTACGGTCGGCTAGTATAAGAGAAGGGCGGTTAAATTTACCGCATTCACCAAGCCTATCGTAAATTGCCATCATCTAGAACCTTTCAACGAGCCATACTCGTAGTGTGGTTCAAGGAACACGTTAAGGGTGTTTCTCGTCCATGTGGTATGTCAGTTTACACTTCCATTTAATATTGTAACTATTATACGTATTCATACCAAAAAAGTATATTTCTCGTTAAGTAATTTTAAAGGTATTTTGTAATAGATGGGTCAAAGATTTTTCTTTTTTCCTATCCAACCAAAATAAAAATTTCGTTGAAACGTGTCACGTCTACTGACACGAAATGTTTGCTACATAGACCATTGACTTTTTGGCCATCTCATATATTTTTCACTAATGTGCCATAATAGTTTTGTTGCTTTATTATGCTTTATGTTCTAAAGTAACATTTAGGTTTTAAAGTCTATCTATCATTTAATGAAAGTATAGGGTGTATAAGTTTTCCTGTTTCACTCTAAAACCATGCCACGCTGAGAGATTAAAAAGGTTTGCGGTAAATACATATTATTTGTCTTGGATTTATGAGCAATTAGCAATAAATAATAAGGTAAAATATTTGAATGTTGGAATTAAAACTGGGAAAGATAGGAATAATATTAGTCATGTTCAAAAAAGACGCGATTGGTGTATTTATGCTGCTGGCTATATATTCAGTAAATGGTATACTCGATATCTGGTGAAGTACTTATATGGCACGATGTACTTATATGCGCTTTTACTAGAATCTGCACATAGCGGAAGGGTGAAATGGAGTTGAACAGAGCATATAAATATAATACGAGATATTTCAAAACCAAGATTGAAATTACAAATATTAGTAGATAAAGCTTGTTAAATATTTAGTAAAATAAATCCATCAGTAAATAACGTACTAGTAGTTATTTTATACTATCTTCAATGTTAAAATATGAATTTAATTGAAATAAGACAGAAAATGTGGGAGGATTGTGAGGTTTACTGAGGTGCGTGAATATTCTACGATAAACGGTTGGAGAGCTGAAAGACGCTTTCCAGGATTTAGTTTTAATCTTAATTAACGAGCAACAATTACTTCACCTCAAGACACAACTGGTCTGCGCATAAATCGTTTTCCTAATTGATGGGTCTATTTTGTACTTTACCGATGATATGGAGTTTAGAAATCTATTAAATTTTCAATATGCCACAAATAGCTATGGAAACCAGTAATAATGCAATAAATAAGAACATTAATAAATTGCATGTTTTTGGGGACTGTCTACAATTACTTAAGTGCTTTTTAGCTTTCATATATTAGCTCGTAATTTCAAGTTCTATTCATAGTAGGAAACACAACTAAGCAGAGTTAATTTTGAAGTTCTTCGCCGCCGACTTTCTTAATCTCTTTAGAGGGACTTTGATTTCTGATTTCAGGAGTCACGTATGACTCAGCGTCCGGTTTCACACGCTGCATAAAGCAGAAGATGAATTATTATTTGATTTAAATAACTTTTTTGTGTTTAGAGTTTCCTTTAAAAACTGTTATTATTGTAGTTATTGAGATGTTCTAAGTTTTAAAGTTCTTAAGACCGTTATGTTGAAAATTCTAATAATAATATCATTATATTTGTTTGGTAACTGGCCTTATTGCCATACAAATTTGAACAAAATATGTTATAATATTGGTTTTTGAGATATTAATATTTTAAAAAAAAATACTCATGTATGATAAAACACACATGAGGTTAAGTAGTAGAGAGGACATTATAGTCCTAACTTCGGCTGTAATAAAGACATTTTTCATTTCATATACGGACAGACAGATATGAAAATAAGCATCAGAAACCAATGTTCTTATAGTGAAATACGTTTTGTCTTGACTTGAAAAATAACGTGGTATACGTTTGTCCTATGAGTCACGGGACACCCTATATATAAAATAGTTATAAAAGTGTGTGTATATATACATATAAATTTATTTATATATTTATTTACACTGTACATTCTGACATAGACATATACGAGTACATATAAAAACAATATATGATCACCCACGTATAAAAACACACGTTTATTTTCGTACTGAATTATCTCACGTATGGTATCTCAATGGTATTTGTTCAAAATTTACCATAATACGTCCACCTGGTTTTCACTAGACACACTAACACCACAACAGTACCCAGCAGGGATCACTTCTGGCTGGTTTATACCTACCAGTTGAACCCACCACTGGACACAGCAAAAAACCGATGTGCCACTTCAATCTGGGCAACCTTATAGATGTCCAGTAGCGGCACATCACTAACCGCAAATGTTGAGATTCTGGGGTTCATGGGCAATTCAATAGGTATTCCCTTACCTCAGAGGCTCTTGTTAACCTCAACAAGGGTGTGCCCCTCCCCTGCCTACTTTGACTGGAGAGGCTGGTTCTCAGCTGGCCTCCCTTCTTCCGGGATGACTTTGAGATGTAGTGCCCTAATTCTTCCTCATGGATCTCGATAGGAGGCGGGCCCCTACTCCCTAACCTTACCCATCCTGAATATCCTATCACTCCGGAAGAAGCGCAAATGTCCTTACAGGACTAAGTGCAATTTATAAGCTTCTTGTCGTAAGAGAACAAAAAAAAGCACCACAACAGACATAACCTTTGCTGATCAACCTACCGCATCCTCGGTTTTGATTTCAACTGGTAATTGAGTATGAATGAGCTACCCATCATGTAATGAAAGCTCACCAAAGAGATTTACAGTTAATATTTACTGTCAGAGTGTATTTCGTTGTTGTTATGTTTTGTGAAAAGTATAATTAAAAAATAAAATCACCGATTGTTTTACAAATTAAACAGTGTATTTTCTTATAATACATATTAGACTTGTGAAATAACCTCTTATTTTATTGACGAGCGTATACGGCATCAAATAGCAATATTGCATGTTCCAAAATGTAGGTCAATATTTATTAGTCAATACGCAACACCTACCTAAAATATACCTAAAACACTCACATAGTATATTTATCTTATTTAATAAAAAAAGTGTCCCATATGTATTGTTTATCTGTGCGAGAACTGTTGTTCAGGTCAGTCTGGTGAACAACACACTAACGGCGTCACGTCAATACGAGTTTTCTTACAACAACAATACCGATATTATATACGGTAACGGTATGGTGACGTATATTCAGATCCCCACATTATGTGCTGAACTAGGGTACCGGTATATATTCACTACTTGACCTCAATATTTTCTTATCTGTACTGTTTGCCCTGTACTGCACAATTGATTCTTCCCTTACTCTGCTTCGTTGCAAAGATGTGTAAAGCGATAGCACAATGTGTATTGTTCCGTGTAGATTATTTTAATACTGTATTATCGTATTATAATACTCACTTTTGTAAGAACTATAAAACCATATTTTATTTCGTAATCTAGAGTTATTGAAATGGAATAATAGGCCATTATTGGTCAGATGGGTTTTAAGTAATATTAAAGATAGTAGAGATGATAATGTTTAGATTTCAGAATGTTTATGTTGTGTCAACCCTTCCAACCATAGCTGCGTTATTTGTAGGAAAACTAGATTGCTACACCGTGCTTAGATATCGTGTTTAAAAACATCGTAGTGCCCTCAATTGTGCACTTAATGAAACAATGAGACACCTCTCCACCTTAAAAATAAGCTATTTGGTTAGATAGTTTTTAAGTCATATTGAAGATTGTAGAGATGATAAATTTTAGATTTCAAAATGTTTATGTTACATAAATCCTTCCAACCATAGTTACGTTATTTTTAGGAAACTAAACTGCTACACCCTGCTTATAAATAGTGTCTAAATCATTGTAGTGCCCACAATTGTGCATTTGATGAGACAATGACACCTCTTCATCTATATTACAACTCATATATGTTGTAGCCTAGATGTCCTCATTTGAGCTTCTCATCGCCAGCTTTATTTTGATCTGTTCAGACGACGAGCTGACTGAGATGATTTATGTTCCAGACGCTGCTGTAAGATTAAGGTGAACTGGAGCCAAGCTCAACACTGACATCTATACAAGTTGTAAATTTAAAATTTTAATACAAACTTACATGAAAATCACACTTTTGTATAGTCCATAGTTGTGGAATGGAAGGTTTTTTAATGGAGAATTACTTCAACATTTAATATATATTACAGAAAATTGTAAATTCAAATAACAATACGAATATCATATTAACGTTCCCCACACACTAATTAATGACGCTAATTTCTTTACAGAATGACGCTAATTCCTTTCGGAATCCTCCTGTTAACAACTTGTATACATTCCACTACAAGTACTGCGTTTGTGTAATGAATGGACAAAGGAAGAGTAAAAATTAAGAAATAGCACCTAAATTATAAACTATTTTTTTATAATATGTTAGTACTGTTTTTACATTCCAATGGTAAGTTTAAAATACTTTAATTTTTGTATTAAAAATTAAATGCTTGTTTTGTCATTGTGCTTCTTGCAGTTTCTAAATAGGTATTAATTGTTTTAAATCAATCATATTTATTTAAATTCAAACTGTACTAATCTGAGACAATAATACATTGGAAAGTGTAATTATATTTGTTGAAATAGACATTTTCTCGTTGATGCTAAACCGGTAAAGTTGTTTCTACTTATTAAAGCTGTCACATTATAATATTATTTTTAGAGTTAAAATATGTTGAATCGACTTCAGTGTAGCTCATCAAAACATCAGAACAGATAACAAGTTTTTATTGGCAACAACATATTGTGCTGTTACAACATGTAGTTATGTATTTAAATTTTGAAGCGTTATGCACATACTCATAATGTATACCATATAAATAAGTATTGTTATAAGGCTTATTTTTAAATTTATGAAATACTGAATAATTTAGTTTAGTTTAAAGATAAACTTGGTTATTTTTGTCCACTATTGATCGATTCTGATAGCTAATTTGCAATATAAGGAGTATTACGTGTATTATGAATAGTGCAAAAGTGAAAGTTTGTCAAATGTAATCAACTGTTCTCTGTAAACATTGTACTATGACAGCACGACATCATTTTATTTTATTTAATCACTATTTTAATGATAAAATTTATGTTTAATAATTAAAATTGAACTGTGAATAAACGTCTGTTCTTATCCTTAAGATGTATGAATATTTTCCTGGTCGTGAGAACAAGGCAAACTCAACTAAAGCAGTAGAATTATATTAAACAAAAAATATTGCAAGGACGTGAGTAGACCTTTTTTTTAACTGAAGTAGTTTTTTGAGATTGAGATGTGTATAATATGAACATGATCTATGCCTACTTACGTTTGAAAAATATCAAACAAAATATTAGCAGGTAGCAAATATTATAAATGTGAAATTCTCTTGTTTTTATTTGTTTTGTTTTTGATTTCACGTGTAAACTATTCAACCGATTGAACTGAAATTTTCAACAAAAAAACTTATAGTAAGCTATCACACTTTATGCCCAAACAAAGGATTTCACTTTTTGTACATAAAATAGATTTAAAACACATTCGTAATTATTTCTTGGTGTGTCAACATAATAAGTTATTCTCTTGTCATAATATTATGATGCATGTTTTGGGGCTTCATGTTTTTAACGATAAGTGCATTTATTCGTACAAGAATCACACAGACTGACAAAACTACTCGATATTAACATTTTAATATCTCCTAATCCTTTGTAAATAAACATATAATTATTTATGTCTATATAATTTAATAATAATTTACAAAATCAAGCAAATTAGAATATAATTCACAAAATTATGGTTTCATAAAGTGCTGGAATATTTTCTTGAGAAGCTCGAAGGATAACGTTTTACAGCATTTAGTTTAAATCTGAATTAACGAGGAGCAATTAGTTCACCTCAAGACATCACGGGTCTGAGGTTGCATCACAGAGACGAGCTTAAACATCTCACAGCTGTGCTTATTTTGTTTAGCCAATCCCCGAAAACCACAGATTTTACTGTATCACAGTACAATACCAGCCTTAAGTGTGTATGCTTAGTTATACACATACATCACACACGTGACATCCATGCCCATTAATAACAGTTTGAAGCAAACGTTTTTGTGTAATTTAGTTGGTTCAACGTTATAAAATTTTCTTTTTAAATACAAACTTTACTGATCTCATCTATTCAAAATGATTCTCCTAAGCTATAGATGGGTGGATTATCATTTAGTTTTTTATATAATCTAATATCGTTTTTTTTTTTAATAACTTCCTAGCGGATTTTACATCACTTTCTTTAGGTCAACTAATTTTATAAGATAATAAAAAAACTTTAATGCATTTAAGTGCAGATAATAACATAATTACAACCCATTTAACAAGAACGAGCGAAAAATTTGATACTGATAACACTGTTTGAAATAATTACTCGGTAAATTGGTATTGGGTGAAAACTCAATAAATTTGCTACGCTTTGAAGGAAAAAAAAAAGTATAAAGAATACAAAGAATTATCTTTGCGTGAGATAAACAATTCGGAGCTGGCATTATCAGAAAATCTGTATTAAATTTAGATTTAAGGAGAAGTATATTATTACTTTAAATAAGACATTGTATATTTGAAAATGCTACCAGAAAATTGTTCTAAAGAAAGATTTGAGGAAAGGATTACTGAATTCTTAGCCCTAACTTGATGCGCACCAGAGCCTCCAATAATGGGTGAAAGAACATTGTTAAACTTTTATATCTACCAATCCAGTATTTTGTTAACATATATTTATTACATCTTAAGCTTTATTACTCATTACGTGGTTAATAACACCCAGTTTCTACTCAAATATCAAATAACTAATGACTCTGTACCAGCTTCAATGTAATTTTTTACTTTCACTTTTACGTTATTATGAGTAAGTAAGTGGTTGTATTTTCTTCTGAAAAATGTACATCACCTGATCTAGATAGGCTAGTGCACCAAAGATTAGTTATTTAAAGAAGTTTATAAAACAAATTAGTTTTATGTTTACAATTCTCAGTTATTAGCTCACTAACGTTAGTGTAGGAAAATTTATTCTAACAGAATTGTGTATTGTGGTCAATTGATGAATGCAGGAGTTTTTTGGTATTTTATATCCTAAAATATTATACATGAAAAAAAATGCCTTTTGTTGTTTTGCTTTCACGCATAAACTATTAAACTGTTTTAAGACCACCAGGCCAAATGAACCATCTGGGTTAAAGTATCTACGGTTCAAGTAGCGTTCAAAATCACTTTCGCATTTTCATCTGTCAAGTTTCAATTATATAAATGAACACTTGAATATTTTTTCTGACCCATTCCTATCAATTTAAGATTGAAAACCACACAATATAAGTGTTGTGGATGAACATGATTTTTACACTTACATTTATTTGGATTTATACCTGAGAAACAAAATTCTTCAAGTGTGTTTGATATAGAGGCAACCTCAGTGGCAGACAATTGTATTACATAAACACATTCACAGCATCCCAACCATTGAATCCAAGCTCTAAAATCTTGCCTAACTACACTGGTAATTAGTATCCAGAGACATTATCCGATAGAAATATAGAGATGAGACGATTGTTACATGTCCTGCAACTACTATACGTATGTTCCAGTGTATATGTAGACCTTTCATTTAAACATTAAACATATACGACTACTAATGACTATTGTCACAAACGATTGTTTAAAAGCGTACGAGTGAGTAAACCTAACCGATTGAGTACACTAGGAAACTAATAAGTGTTTTAATTTTTTTTATTAGAATTTCCACTGTATTTTTCCAAGATCACAATAATTAGCTTAAGGTGTTTAGATGTTGAGCATAACTAATGGGAATAATTTACAATTCCAGACACGTTGTAATAGTCTGTGTTAGCTAAGCAGTAATACGTTACTTTTGAAATCATCTCAGACTAACCATCGTCACAAATAATTGAAAAGAAAAACCATTTTCATATAGGATTAAATTCTCTTGGTACCGATTTTAAACATAAAATTGTCAGTGTTAAATAGTACTGTATCTAGAGAAAACCAATGATGCTACCTACATTAAATGACTTGTAGCAAACTGACCAGAAACTGGAATGAAAATAACATGGAAAATTATATACTTCAAACAAATGAGTGAAGTTAAAGCAACAAAATGTATTAGAGAAAAGAGTTCATATTTTTATTACCGTTGATATGTTCTACATGTATGATAGAAGTCGTCTACACTATCAAACGCAATAAGAACCATTACAAAAAATTATTATTATTTTAACAATATTTAAACTTCTATTCGCTAACTGAGTTAAACCAACGCTAAATAAAATAGTAACTTATCTCTTCTGAAGGCGCATGTTTTCTATATTTGTATATGATTGGGAGTATAAATAATAGTTTTCATTAATATATCAAACAACAAGAAAAAATAATTAATTCAACTATAGTACTTCTATTTGACCTTTAGCAAGCCAAGCCGGCTACATTGGGCAAGAATTTTTTGTATAATAAAGATCATTTAAAAACATGTATACTGTAGTTACATTTATAAAAGACATCCATAGTAAAAACACGCTGTAATCAAGGCATGTTATTTTTGCAACAGAAAATCTCAAGAACGAACAACACTTATTTATGTTAATGCGTTTTATTAATTTTGATATGTGACGGGAGTAATATGGAATAAATGTACACAGTTAAGTACTATGCCATAGGCAACACTAATTTCACAGGCGGTGATCTCAATCTAAGTTGGGACTTTAGAGCTTTGTGTCTGCCTGGTGCGTGCTCCTATTCTCGTAACTTCTCTGTAAACTTACTTGACGTTGCTCACTCAGAATAATTATTCACTTAAATCACTCTGGAATATTCCACTGGCATGTTATAACTATTTAGACGGAACTATGTTTTTCCAGAGGCATCTTAATTTTTTTAGTTATTTTATTTGAAACCTGGCAGATGTCTAAATTACATATTATTTATAATTATAATTTGGAACTCGATAAATATATTTGATGAAAAATATTCTAATATTTCTATATTATGTATATGTACATTTCAACTACCTAAAAATGATCTATCTAATCTAAGGACCAGCGCACGAAGAGATATAATATGGACAACTTACTAAAAAAATCTCAACTATTTATTTAATATCGAAGAAAAAGCTAAGACGCGGATTCTGTAGTTCTGAATACTCCACCTTGAAAGCATCAAATTAAGTGAATAAAAATAACCAATAAATAAAGAATTATATGGACGTTTTTACAAGTTTCCAGCTTTTATGTAAAGTAATAATAATTTTATTTAATACAAACTTCTTAGTTACCACACTATTATGCAATGTTGGGAATTAAGAAAAATACTCTTAGGTTTTGTTAACAAAATAATATACCTACCAAAGTCACGTTAAAACCTTGATTACAAGACATTTTTGTTTTACTAAGATCTCATTTAGGTTAATATAAAACTTAAGTTTTGAAATTCTGTGCAACGGAAACAATGCACTACTGAACGCCATGGTAAGCTCAAACCTTCGGGTATAAAACTAAAAAATATTAAATTTGATTCATTACTAAATATGATAAAAAAAATTCCAAAAATTAGGTTTCCATTCGTTTGTGCTATATTTAACAGGTTTATGAACTATATATTTATCTTCCACAATATTAAATGGTATATTTTCTATTAAACTTATCAAGTTCCATTCTCCGGGATGATAAACCAAATCCTGTTCTTCCTGATATGCTAACTTCAGATCTTCGGAGTGAAGAAGGCAAATCGTTGATGCATAGTACCAATGAATAACAAACACCCAAGGAGGATTCATTTCTGGCTGGTTTATACCTTCCAATTGAACCTAAACTGGAAACAGCAAAATCTTGCGATGGATACTCCAGGAGTGGCACATAACTTATCAGAAATGACAAGATATTTGGATAAAATTGTAGTTTTATCCCCTACCCGTTTCGACTGGAAAAGACTGGCACAGTGACAGCATTCCCTTCTACCACGGCGGTATGACTCGTATATAAAATTTGCTATCCTTTTCCAAGGTATCTCTACAGAAAGTGGCCTCTACCACCAACCTTGTCCGTCCTTAATAATTTGTTCCTCATGAAAGAATCGTAAAGGTCTTTTTAGGACTAAGTACAATGAGGGATTTCCTCAGTTTCTTGTCCTAAGTGAACGAAAACATAAAAAAAGGAGATAACTGCGAACTAAACTGGTAAACCTGCAACACGTAATTTAAATACAGAGAGATAGTTGTTATATTGCCTAATGTATAGGTGGTTAGATGTGTTTGTTTATACCTTCATCACATGTATGTACAGAGCATTGAAGAAAATCGTTCGAATATTTTTTTAATCTATACTACTCATAGTTATTACTTTGAAGGAAATTATGATATTACAGCTGATGTTTTATTACTTATAATAATTTTTAATTATCACCGATGCAAAGGACATCTTCGAGGACTGCAATGTTGTCATTTGTAATGTTTCACATAGTCATACAACTCTTGCTGCACGTAAAGCTTTACACAAGAGAGAGCATCACTCATTACAGTTTACTTGAACGTTTAGTTGAAGTGACTCTATGAGTCAGCATCCCGTTGATGACGTCATCTTTGAGATTCTCTTTGAATAGCATTCATTAGTGGACTAACTACAGCTTCTGACGTTCACAGTTATGTGCTTACATGTACTCGAAATGGTTCCTTGAAATTATTCCCTTTTTATCTCTAACAAAAAAGGAGAGATAATATGTACAAGAAAAAATATAAATATCTATTACATAAATAAATTGGTTATAATTTGTCTTAGTACTCTTCGGATAACAAGGTTCCATTAGAAAAATAGATTAGATAGTAGTGTTTTTATTTTGTAAATTTACCATTATTAGCATTAAATGTTTCCTTTCAAAACAGAAACGTGTTCCTTGATCTGTAATACAGCATCATTATAAAGCTTTGTTCACACCATTACTCATACTTTCCCTTGTAATGAGAAACACGTTATTAGGAGGACATAAATAATTCTTTTAACAAGTATTATAAAGAAAATATTAATTACTACATTTTGGACGAAATGAAGAAAAACATAAGACGTGGTGATAGGTGAGTGCAAATATATTTGCTCTCTTGGTAAGTAAATAGTGACTGATATAAGTGTCTTTCGCCACGTTTTTATTGTACCTATGTGAAGTAAATAGCTGATGATACACAATATTAGATGAGAGGTGACATGACATATTGTAATATATGACGTAATAATATGAATGTCATTTCTTTCTATGAGACGTCACTTTTACGATTAAACTTAGAAAGTCTATATCACCGTATGATAACTGATAACATTTTTGTCTCAGATACTACTTTCGTTGTCTTTTGGCACAGATAAGAGTGTATTTTTGCATAGTATCTGTTTTCTTCTTTCTCGTATTATCACAGTTGACAATTTGAGTTCATAGAGAAAAAACTTGTTTAGACAATAGGAGACATGTTGTAAGATTATTTCTAATAGTTAAATTGTGATAAACATAACTATTTATCTTTTCTCGTCGTATGTTCACTTTAAAAAAATGGCTTGAAAATAAAAAATTGTCTAGAAAATATTCGAAATGTTCTGATGCATCTAAAGTAGGATGTGATGGGTTGTCGTCACTTTCTCACCTCCGTGTACCTGTCACATGGGAAATTGCATTTTATAACTAAAAAACCCCTTATTGCATCCTATTACTTGTACCCGATAAATGCGATAAAGTCGCAGTAAATTAATTCTACTTTATGAATATAAATTAGTCAAAGTCGAATGATTTAATCTATTTAAATAATTTAAAGTACTGTGTACCATGTACAGGGCTAAGTGTACTTTGAAAGCAATGCCATGTTGTGAAAACAACGGATATGGATACATATAACAAAAATAACGTATTGAAACTCTATTGATAAATGTAACAACTCTTCTCGAACAGTCTCCAAGCAATGTTAATTATTGCACTTATATGAATAGCTGAATGTAATGAGACACATAAATACTGTAAGGTTTATTTTGTTTAGATGTTTTTGATGTTGCCCCCGCCAGCTATCCTGACTACACCCATGCCAAATCTCTCCATTATAATTGGTGAGTACCAATTTGTCATATCAACATGGCTGTCCCTTACATCATCGCATGATTTTTAGAAATAAGCATTTCCGCTTCTTAAATAAGCACTTCCTGTTTGTTCATCATCGGTGTCTGGGCGGATGTGCGTATCCACTTACATCCGGAGGATGTCTGTTTCGAATTGTAATACAAGACTTCCTTTCCAGCAACTATCTGTACATTAATTATATGAATTTTGTTATACTAATAATTACGTATGTCTTACAATACTATTCATAAAACTAGTGTTTGAATATGAATTAGGGTAATTATATTTTTATTCACAGTAGTAACACCATACAACTAGTTGCGTGTCTGTATTGTAATAAGTTAATTATAGTATAAAAATCTAATATCTATTTTAAAATACTAAGCGTTTTTTTTAATTTAGAACCATTCGGGATTAATTTAAATATAATTGCCTTCACATGCTATAATAAAAAGTTTAGGAAGAAATATGTACTAAACGTACGTACAAATTGTACGTTTTAACAAACAAAAAATGGATAAGAGTACAAATTGAGCTACTCTTTCAGTTAAGCACTGGTAGTCCGCTCATATTTCATAGCTTACTACGAATTTTTAATTTTATTTTGGTAACAAAAGTTTTACTAATTATTTGTGCTTTTTAATAGAAGATTTCAACAGAGCTGCAGTTATATTATTAATGGATATCCTGATTGAGAGATGTTGGTAAATACTTCTGGTAAATGACGTGTGTCATTGCAGACTAATGTGATTAAATGTTGAAATTTTGAGGTATTTTAAATACACTTTAGCAGTGGCAGTTAAATACCCGTTCTAGACTATTATTTTATTGCCACAGCAACAATGCCATCATGTATATTTTAAAAGTAATACTGTAAATTTCATGTTATGAATAAGTATAAATAAAAACAAATAATGTCGGGTTATGGAACCCGACAGATTTTATTTTTATTATTTAAGGTACGATAGAGGAGGCATCGTGGGTAGCGAGGTGGTAAGTTTGGCAGAATTTCGAGTACTATATCTTTGACAGTACGAAGACACTGTATTTTTAGTGATGTACTATATATATTAATGTACCGGGGTGTTACCATGATACACTAAAAAATATGACTGAAAAATATTTTTCACTTTGTACCGGAATATGAAGCCAGTACAACTAAAACACCGTGTTGAATAAAGCAAGCAAGTCGCACAGTAACATTTATTATTTGAACGTAGAAGATACAATGGTTAGTTTTATAAACTCTGAAGAAATGGTTTGATGCCGTATGCATACTGTCTGTATTGTAAGACGACTTGTAATTAAAAAATATTGAAAGTCAACAAGATGATCTCTTTTATCCTACTTATTTCATAATATACTTAATTTCGTTGTATTAAATAATTCTGTGCATAAAGAATAAATATAAACCAAAAATAACCTAATAGTGTAAATCATATAAATCACTGTGAAGTATCTTAAAGTACACTTTTTGAAATTTAGATTTTTATAGAACATTCACTGTTATGTAAATGTCACTGCTCGGAGAGAACGTTAAAAAGAACTCATTATTGCCGACGACAAGGGAGCTACAACAGAGAGCTATGTATCCCTGGGCTGACATTCGCTATAATTGTGTAATTGAATCCTTGTGTAACTGTGATCTTAAGGCATTATACTTGCTATTTTACGCATATAAAAATGGATATTTTTGGTATTATTAAAAAAGTATATAAAGTAGTGCCATTAATTGTTTTTCGTTGTAATTTATATTTTATCTACAAATTAAAATTTCACTATTTTAAATTCTAATCAAATAATCAATTTTAAAGTACATATTTTATCTGTAAAACTTAAAATATAATAACTATTGGTAACACATTAAACTACAAAATTTGGTTAATATTGTTGAAAACACTCATCGTATTCAACGAAAGAAATTTTAGGTATACTTTCAACGGCACTAATAAGCCTACGGGTTGGTTTGAGTATTCCCTCAATTTATTCGTTTTCTAATTGAATAATACTTTTTAAAAGCATTGACAAATAATGTATACAAATGATACGTCCAGCAAAAATGAAATCCAACTACTTTTTATAGAAAAACTCCATTAACAAAATTATTTTATTTACATAGTTACTACTTCGTTCTTACTAATGAGTTACACTCCAATATAGGTACCAATTTTAGCTATTCATAGACACAGAAAAACATAACTCATTCAGACTAAAACAGAAATATGAAATTGGAGTATATATCTGGGAAAGACAATTTCATATACATTTACTATCTAATGTAACTCCTAAGTAATGGCTTTACCTTGAATATTTCTCTGTATATTGAATAAAACGAAATCTTCTAAGGCAATTCTCAGAACAACGTTGTCTGGTAGTCATAAGACTGAGTGGAGTGTTATCTTTTGGTAGCCTCATTAGCTTAGAGCTTTGAAACACGACAAAGAGAATTATACAAGAGTTTATGAAAAGGAAGATTCTCAGAATTTTAAACAATAAAACGCTACAGCATTTATAATAAGAAAAACTATTCATCCACCATGTCTTATGAGCTGAAAAAATTACCTGAATAAATAATTCAACGATATTATTGAACCTATTATTCTGCGCCTCTTCTTTTGAACAAATAAAGACAAGTTTAAATCTTTTATGTATTTTTTGAAATATTAAATGAAAATGAAATTTTATTAAAATCAAGTAGGCTATAATAAAAAAATGTACTACGTTTATTGGATAGGATATTTACAGTAATGGTATAGAAAAAATAAGTGGGTAAAGTGTGGAATATGCTTAGTGTTAAGAATGTCCATAGATGGTTGTATTTCCACAGTTTTGAGGGGTTCTTAACCCAGTGCTATAATAAGTTCATAATAATAATAGCTTTTAAGAGAAACAGTAAAATTCCATAACCTCTTAAGTAATTCATCCTGAAACCTCTTGTGTCCTCATACACCTCAATATATTCCATACGGGTCGAGATATCGATGTACAATCTTCACCATACCTATTAAAGACTTTTTTGGACTTTCGAAGGGTTAAAATATCGCCCCCCCATTTTCAAAGGGGAGTATAGGGAAGTGAAGTCTCTTTAAATTTTAAAATTGCAATCTTGTGACACTTCATTTGAAAGTTAAATTTAAAAGAAACACAATGGCACATGAACAAAAACATCTACAGTGATCCTAGAAATGTTATCTAAGGGTGTAAATTACTTAATTTACTTATTCCTAATACAATTGGATACATTCAAAAATGACTGAGATATAAATGTGCACCCTTAACAATAATGAATAAATAATGTTTTTTGGATTTTTTTAATATAGACAAATTTCACCTCCATTTTGAAAGGACATGGAATACAATAATAATTAGCTAGCATTTATTTAATATTATTTTTAGTAATAACATTGCCTTCGAAATGAGATACAAGCAATAATTTTATCTTCCTGCATTTTATTACAGTGAAATATTCGCTGTTTTAATGCAACCCCAATTTGGTTTGCCGCTTAATTTGCGTAACCACGACATTAATATACGCACTAAAATTGTCCGTAAACGAACATTACTCATGAATACAAGTTTCACTGGTAGAGAAAGAGAGCTTAGAACTTTGAAACCGCTGACTGATGAGTTATGGTTTCAGTTAACTCAAGTTATCAAGTGAGGTAATTTATCTGGAGCGCGAAAGTGGTTAAAATCCATTCACGTAGCACTGAGTTATAAAATAACACTTTTGATCATCATAATATGGTATTCTAGTAATTAATGGAGTTTAGATTTTAGTCTCATGGAGGATTTAAAAATGTAGTATGAAGAAAAGAGTAAAGAAGAAGTAATGGGCTTTGGAATGTGTATATTCCAAAGATCGATTTATGGAAAACAAGGAAAATATTCCTTACAGTCACAGTCGGAAAACAGTCAAAACAGTCTTATATAAATATCAAACGGAAATTGCATTAATAGTTTAGATGTTTATTTCACACAACGCTGATGGGATAATAACTGTCTATGTTGGCATGTTATTATAATACAAACATTTTCAAACACTTAGAAAGTAAAATTGTTTAACCATATACATCTTTTTATTTAGTTGCAAATAATTTATAATTATTTTTACATATTATTTGCCTTTTCTATTGTATTTGTATTTTAACTAAATTAAACAAAAAACTGTCTTGAAAACCAAAAGGATAAAAATAAGAAGGAATAAATGTTACTTGGAATTATACAAATATTTGATACAAATGTTAAAAACTTTATTATTCTTATAAAATAACGAAGAAGCATTTTGCCTAAATGCGAAATACTACAATCCTGAAAGGTTTTAATGGTTAAGAATGATTAAGTAATTCATCCAAATTACATATGAATACTCCTATATCAAACGTGTGTGTATGTATATATATATATATTAAACTGTATAAATGGCAAGAGCCTTATTTAATTTCAATAAACATTGAATCAAAAAAGTAGTTGCTCCGCCGGGAGTCGTACCCGGATCTCTCACTTGCCGGGTGAATGTGCTACCATTACACCACAGAGAGCTTACTTTTTCCGATTCAATTATTTTGTATTTGGCCGTACCTGTCACATATGTGTTTAAATAAGCAAACTAACATATGATCAGAAGACCAAATACCTGTCAAACGAATTTTATTTACATTAAACTGTACAAATGGCAAGAGTCTTATTTAATTTCAATAAACATTGAATCACAAAAAGTAGTTGCTCTGCCGGGATTCGAACCCGGATCTCTCACTTGCCGGTGTGAATGTGCTACCATTACACCACAGAGCGCTTACTTTTTCCGATTCAATTATTTTGTATTTGGCCGTACCTGTCCCATATGCGTTTAAATAAGTAAACTAACATATGATTGGAAGACCAAATACCTGTCAAACGCCTTTTATTTTACATTAAACTGTATAAATGGCAAGACCCTTGTTTAATTTCAATAAACATTGAATCACAAAAAGTAGTTGCTCCGCCGGGAGTCGAACCCGGATCTGTCACTTGCCGGGTGAATGTGCTACCATTACATCACAGAGCGCTCACTTTTTTCCGATTCAATTATTTTGTATTTGGCCGTACCTGTCACATATGCGTTTAAATAAGCAAACTAAAAATATGATCGGAAGACCAAATACCTGTCAAACGACTTTTATTTACATTAAACTGTATAAATGGCAAGACCCTTGTTTAATTTCAATAAACATTGAATCACAAAAGTAGTTGCTCCGCCGGGAGTCGAACCCGGATCTGTCACTTGCCGGGTGAATGTGCTACCATTACACCACAGAGCGCTTATATTTTCCGACTCAATTATTTTGTATTTGGCCGTACCTGTCACATATTCGTTTAAATAAGCAAACTAACATATGATCGGAAGACCAAATAACCTGTCAAAACGACTTTTATTTACATTAAACTGTATAAATGGCAAGAGCCTAATTAAATTTTAATAAACATTGAATCACAAAAAGTAGTTGCTATAATATATATATAAAATCCACCAAATCACCCGGAATTACATGATATGGGAGAATGCAATATGTAGATTTCTACAAAATCGACTTAAATTTTTGTGAGCTGAGGATAGAGTGAGTTGAAAAGAAAACAATTTTAAAATAAAAATGTCACTGGCATTTTGTTATTTGCCATAATTACCTTTATAACAATAGAACACTACATTGCAAGGATTCTAATATATTATCTGCTTTAGGTGTAATAAACAGAATACAAAAAATTTTTGACACAAAAGATTTTAATTTCGTCAATATAATGCAATGAACTCGCTAAGTTAAACAAAACACAGAAGCAGAAGTATCGCATCCAGTCACAGCATATGAAATAGGAAATTCGCTTGGTCTGGTTGTGTTTTTTATATAAGGAATTTAATTTTATAACGTAAACATTTGAACTAGTTACAATTTTGTGATATATTATTTATTTATTATTAATGTGATAATGGATTATTTTTTTTATACTAAATTATATATTAGTAAATCATACAATTATATTATTAAAAACAACCATTGAAATGTACTGATTACATTCCATTACCCATTCAGACAATGCCAATAGAATTGTTCCAGACACATATTTGTGTTTTGACTAAATATTTTAACGTTGCAGGCAAAGGCACAAAGGGTTCTACTTTAAACGGATACCCCCTACATTGTGAATAACTCAGTATCATCCTGCTTGGTGATTCCACAGCAGTGAAAATCAGAACTTAAAGGAAAAAATTTCTCAAGAGCTATAATGGCACTGCTTTTATGAATTTTATGAGGACTTTTCTCGCTTATAACTTATGACTAAATTCCTTATTAGGGATTCTGTTGTACAGCTTGTAACATTGGACAATTACGTTTGTTTCCGGAAGTGTTGTATAGAAAGGTTAAATCATTGCACATTTCTGCAGCTGTTTCAAATACAAGATCAACTGAAACTCGCATAGACAAAAGAAGTTAGTCATTTGTTTGGCCAAATACGTTGTTAAAAACTGCTCCCAATTATTAAAATCGGAAAAAATTTTCATAAGTAAAAAATAATAAATATTATCACGGCCCAGAAACAGACGAAGGGTGAAACCCCGCAATAGCCTATCTAGTCTGGTCGGATTTTTCAACAAAAGCAGCTGATCAAAATCCGTCCTAAATATTTTGACTCAACAGCACAAAAATGTCACTTGTCTCAATATTTTTCATAAATGGGAGAGAAATTGGTCGTTTCTGTGCGCAATTATATTTTTGAGTGAGGCATCACAGATTTCAGAAAAGATTAAGGGCTTAAAAGTACTTTTCCTTCCCAGCAGAAACGTTTTTATTAAACGGGAAATAAAATTACAATGTATATGTTTAATTTTATTCCAATTACAAAGTAACCCAATACAGCCCTACTGTCAAATGAACGTATTGAAAACGGGTGATTGTGTTGTGTTTTATTCAGTTCGATAAAAAAACTATTTTATAAATCTTATATTTTCTTTGATGAGTAAGGTTGCTCATCCTAAATTGGAGTAAATGTCAATGTTATGAAGCTCATTTTTCTGATGATAATTTAAAGAACTTAATCGAGATAAATCAAAACGGAACCAACTTATAAACAATCAGTGGATAATACTGAAAATTGAGTTTATAAAAGTACAGACGCAGAGTTCTGCTTCCTGCCAGAAAATTGTTCTGAAGAGTGCAATGTTGGTGCAATGATGTTGCAATGTTGGTGCACATTTCACACTTTCGTGCTTTGGAGTAAATGCTAGACTGAGCACAACTGCTCGTAATTCTTATGGGAAAAAATTAATTTAAAAATTCACACGAAACACGTAATAATATTATTTTATTTCCGTAAATAATTAATAGGTAATGTATTACTACTCGATTACTTATGTCTTATGTAGAATTCGGGTCAAATTTATAATTTACATTTCGCTTAACATTTTTCTGATTTATGGTCAGTAAAACTCGTAATAAATTAAAAATATGGTCAGTAAAATATGTTTGAAATAAATTGCATAACGGTATCTGTAAATAATGTTACCATTTTAGTAAGCAGAATTGACATTGAGTATCAAAATAATACACCAAAACATAACACTTTAATTAATAAAGGTTAGTAACATATTAAATGATATAATTTCAAAATAAATACTATTAGATTTTCTCATAAATTAACGTGATTAATTGAATATTAAAAGATCAGTATATTGATTTAAGTCGTTGGCTAATAACGTAAATTTTCTCTTACCAAACACTGAAGTCGCTGGGAAAACTTATGAAACTGGACGAGATCTTAGAAATGGTTTCAATTATATAGTACAAGAACTTAAATAAACTACTTACAACTAATTTTCAGGCATTTTTGTACAAACTCAGCACAAAAGCAAGGTATAGTCCTCTTAATATTATCCCGAGTCGCACCAGCATAAATAAGTATAAATAGATAAAAAACAAGAACGGCATAAAAGGATGTAATCTTCGGTAACTACGCCTCACTGTTCGAGAATATTTTTTTAAATTCTGGGGAATATACCAAAGTTTTCTTTCTATTTTTGTCATTAACTATGCAGTTCTCCTTTATGAATAAATATAATATATGACAGACCAAATAAGTCTCACTCTCTCTTATTACACACCCTGTAAAGTACTCTAGAGACTTGGACTGTGCAAAACAACGAGTTTTTGAATATCTAACAAAAATATCTAAATATACAAAACAAAAATATCACTTGCCTCTAAGATTGACATCACTACGAAATAAATTGGTTGTTTTGGTGTACAATCGTGTTTTAAGAGTGAATTGAAGTCGACTCGGAAAACGATTAAGAGCCAGGAAAACAATTTTTTTCCTTCAAAGGAACTTTTGTGTTATACGGAAAACAAAATTACTGATTACGTATGCCTCTATGATGACTATTCCAACATAGTCTTCATTTTTTATGTTTACGCATCAAAACCATAAGTCATTTTTTTATGTAAAACATTAAGTTAAGGGAATTGAAAATTGCAACATATGTGCCCGAATATATATTTTTTTTTCAGATCGCCCTTACGCGAAAAATAAAAAAACTCACTTCATACACCAAATTAAGGATTAAAAACACGTATTATTTTTGCAGCACGATATTGTATTAGTTAAATATTTGCTGTGATTTGAAGTGTAACATAAGCCAAAATATCAATAAATGTGCAAAGAATATAAAAACGCGTGCTCAATCATACTTATTGTCCTCATTGGAATTTGATTGTTGAATAACTTATCCAGGATTATCCAGAACTGAATATTAGTGACGAATCATTAACAATTAATTGAAAATATTTAGAGATGATTTTATAAAAATACAATTGAAAAACTCTAAATTTCACTGGAAAAATGTTCTACAGAGTAAATGTGGTGAAAATGACAGCCTCCTGATTATGTATTAATATTAGCGCGACCCCTATAGCTCGCATGTCTTATGGGAATTGTTAATTACGTATTCACACGCAGCATGTAAACAAACAATGATTCAACTTAATGAATAATGTATCAGAAATGTTTGTTTACAATCGATTTAAAATATATAAATTATATTTTCCCTTACATTCGATTCATTTCAATTCTAAAAGGCCATTATAAATTCTACATACTACTAAAGCATCGTGAAGATGCTAATATTTCGAATAATACATTTCACTAATAATATTATTATTATTTAATTTTTTAGTTTAGTAAGTACATTGTAATTTAAAAATAAAGTATTAAAATGTTGTACTTAACAAATAAATATTATTATATTTTCTCACTTAACTATCTATATAAATTTTAATAGTAAAAGCTCGCCATATTCACTAACTGGCATGTAAAAGTCGCTGGCTACTTACTTGATTTTTCTCTAAAGAAATACATACTGAATTCACTGAAAATACTTGTGAGATCTTAGAAAGTTTATCATTACTATACTATGACGTAATTGTTATATATGAATATTCTTTGTATCATTATCTAGTAAGTTTAAATATATTTGCAACAGGTGCACCTCACCCCATATGACGTAATGTGTCGGCTGTTTTAATCGTATGATTTTGAATAAAACGGCATTGGCTACTAGAGATCACCTGACCCCCCTCTCCTTTGGTCACTGCCTCGTCCGAGCATTCCTTGAGCCGCAGTAGGCAGTCCAACTCCCAGTCTCGCTTGCCACACCACCCCTCGTGTGGCCGTGTCTTAAGAAATGTAAAAGTTGTTCTTTATTTCGAATCACCCGCCCCCACGCACAAGTACTGTTATTTAGATACAAACATAACAGTAATAAATAAAAATACTATTAAATAATTTTCGTAAAACATCAGCAGAAAATCAAAGGCATCGTACTCCGAGCCGAGCATTCAAAAAGTAAACTTGAAGTGGATGAAAACAAAAACGGCATAGAAGGAGATAATCTTCAGCAATTATCTCTCATTATTGGAGAATAGTTTTAAAATTCTAGATCTTTCTTTCTATCTGAGTCCATTCCATTGGTCTTTTATGAATAAATATTAGATTTTAGCAGATTACGTTGCCTTTCGCTCTGTACATTATAAAATAGCAAGGTACTTGAAATACTACTATAGTACAGATAATTTTGTTGTTTAACTTTTTTTGTTCTCATAGGACAAGAAGCTCATAAATTGCACTTAGTCCTGTAAGAAACTTTTGCGCTGCTTCCGGAGTGACAGGATATTCAGGATTCGTAAGGTTTAGGGAGCAGGGGCCGCCTCTATCGAGATCCATGAGGAAGAAGAATTAGGGCACTATTTCTCAAATTTATGTCTCCCCGGAAGAAGTGAAGGCCAGCTCTGAACCAGCCTCTCCAGTCAAAGTAGGCAGAGGGGTGGCACATCCTTGTTGAGGCTAGCAAGTTCCTCTGATGTTAGGGAACAAACCCCACCATCCCCACCAACTCCAACCGTCATCTCCCACAGTAAACTAGACCTACCGAATTGCCCGGGAACCCCAGAATATCGACATTTGCGGTTACTGATGTGCCGCTCCTGGACATCCATAAGGTTGCCCACATTTAAATGACACATCTGTTTTTGCTGTGCCCAGTGGTGGGTTCAACCGGAAGGTACAAACCAGCCAGAAGTGATCCATTTCACATCGTTTCTATCAATATCTTCACAAACAGTTTATTCTATACTGACCTCTGACCAGCTCTTAAATAGTATAGAGCCGATCAGGGATCAGTTTATTATTCAGGTGTTATTAAACTGAATAAACTGTATTCTCGTATTTTATTATGCGTTCGCCACACTAAAGATCTATAAAAAACTGAGGACCTCGAAGAGATATATTTTCAAGTAAGTTCGTCTGTAACTTGTTATGATTTGCATAAAATTTACTTAGAAAATGAACATGTTAGTTGCCCGTTTTCTTAGAGGTACTTTAAAATATAAGACGAACTGTTGTTCCAAAATATTAAGTTGGTAAGGAGGTTTTGCAATATTTCCACAACTTGTTATAATAGCGGGAACTTATTAAGTTCAAATAAAAGTGCCATGTTCGTAAATTTAGTTTTTTGTATCAACTAATGATCTTCCAAATAAAGGCCGATCTAATATCATCAACTCACTTGCCCGTGGATCGAGTAAAAGTCCTGAGCTGTATGTGTAAAATGACTCTTTTCTACGTGACGACTAGAAACGTTGCCAATCAGGATTGTTTAGGAAGATAAACACTCCCAATTATAGCAATGTAGCAATTCATTCGAATTGCGATCGCCACAACTGGAAACGGTGGTATGTCGTTTCGTAGTATACCGTACAAAGAGTGATCTAGTGTTGGGTAAAATTTCCCAACATGTGGCAGTATTATTAAGTATCCAAGGTTATCTTTATAGGTAATATAAAAGACTATTGAAAAATAAAAATTTTTTTTCCTTTGGGATATTGGGGTGGATTCATAGATCCTCACACGTCAACCTGAGCTTATTGTGTGCCCCTTTGATGTTAGAGGGGTAAGCCTATCTTCGTGCCCTTAATTAGGCTAAGAAGCTTTTCCCCGATACTAGCATCTGGTTCGTCGCCTGGTTTGTTTATCACCGAAAAGAGCCCTTCTCCTTGCTCCCAGTCTCTCACAGTCCAGTATTATGTGTTTTGCAGTCTCTTCAGACTTATTGCAGAGTCTACACTCCGAGTCCTTCATTTCGTAAACCTAGAGTGTTTAGGTGTTTCCTGAAGTGGCCGTGTCCAGTGATCAAGGCAATCACTTGCTTAACCCGATCCCTGCCCAGCCCCATCAGCCATCTGGTGAATCCGGAGCTAGAATCGGCAAGCAGTCTTTTGCCGAGTGCTTGTCCTTGGTGACTCTGCCACCGCAAGCGGTGTGTCTTCCTGGACCATTTGTTTTATACTTTGGTAAGCGGCTGACTTGCTTATACCACAACTCGGTTCTGGACCGGTGTATGGCATGCTTGCTCCGCTTTTGGCAAGCCTGTCGGCGCATTCGTTGCCACCTATGCCTGTGTGGCCCGGTACCCAACCAAGACGCACACAGTTGCGTGATCCAAGCTTGCAGAGAGTGTTTAAAGCACTCCCACACAAGCCTGGATGAAATGCTGTTGGAGTCAAGAGCTTCAAGAGCTGCCTGACTGTCCTGACATTATACAGATGTTCATTCCCTGGTACCATTCTGGTGAGGCCTAGGTTGGCACAGGCTAGGATACCATAGATTTCGGCTTGAAATATGGAGGCAGTTCCGACCCAAACTGCCGCTAAGGGCAGTTCTAGGGGATTGACCTAAACACTCCATATCCAGTTCTACCCTTAATAAGCGAGCCATCCGTGTACCAGACAAAGCTCTTTCTTATTGTTGGGATGTTATCTTGCGATTTCCACTCATCTCTGGAGTAGAAGTCAACAGAGAATGGCTTATTGAATACGAACTCCGTTCTCATTGTGTTGGAGACCATTTCGAGAATAGCGCTTGGGTTTACAGCTTCAGTGATGGCGCCCATGGCTCGCGTTAGAACGCGCCATTCCTCCACAAGCCAGCAACCATCAGCCGATAAGCTGACTTACGCGCTTCAGCTTTTATATGGACATCAAGAGGTAGAAGTCCTAAAGCCACCCTCGAGGGTCGCTGAGGGACTGCTCCTGAATGCTCCGGTTACAAAGATTGTGCCAAGCCTTTGTAAGCCTTTCAAGCTTGGCTTTGGCAGTTACCTGATTCACCTTTGTCCACCAGACTAATGAACCATAAGTGATTTGAGGCCTTACAACTGCTTTTGTAAAGCCATAGTGGTATAATGCGGGTTTTAAAAGCCCCACGAGAATTCCTAGCAAGTACGTCCTGGACGTCCATGAGCCGTCCGCACTTTGCCTCGTATGTTTGCAAGGATAAATTATTAAGATGATCGATTTCCACGTAACGCTTATGGGTCTCAGAGTCAGGTCCTAAATATTTTTGACTATGTCTTTGACCACTTCCAGCCTGAGTGGATGGCGAGTTTCAGCCCTAGAAAGAGACTCTAGGGTTTCTTTTTTCTAGTGTCTCTTTCTAGGCTTGAAACTCGCATCCAAGAATTAATGTTTTTTCGCTCTGTATAATTATATAAAAATAGCAAGGTACTTGAAATACTACTATAGAACAGATAAATTTATGGGGGGGTTTTATTAACTTTTTTTTGTTCTCATCAGGACAAGAAGCTCATAAATTGCACTTATGTCCCTGGTAAGAAAACGATTGGCGCATGCTTTCCGGAGTGACCAGGATATTCAGGATTGGAGTAAGGTTCGGGGAGTAGGGGGGCCGCCTCCCTATCGAGATTCCATGAGGAAGAATTAAGGCACTATTCTCTAATTTAATGTCTCCCCGGAAGAAGTGAAGGCCAAGCTTCTGATAAACAGCCCTCTCCAGTCAAGGGTAGGCAGGGGTTGGCACAAATTCCTTAGTTTGATGCTAGCAAGAACCTCTGATGTTAGGGAAACAAACCACCACCAACACCAACCTGTCATCTCCCACAGTAGACTAGACCTAACCGAATTTGCCCATGAACCCCCAGGAATCTCGACATATTGCGGTTACTGAAATGTGCCGCTCCTGGACATCCCATCAAGGTTGCCCTCAACATTTAAATGACACATCTGTATTTTTTGCTGTGGCCCAGTTGGTGGGTTTTCAACCGGAAGGTACAACACACAGCCAGAAGTGATCCATTTCACATCGTTCATATCAATATCTTTCACAAACATGTTTATTCTAATACTGACCTCTGACCAGCTCATAAATAGTATAAGAGGCCGATCAGGGATCAGTTTATTATTCAGTTATTATTAAACTGAATAAACTGTAATTCTCGTATTTTATTATGCGTTCGCCACACTAAAGATCTTATAAAAAAACTGAGGACCTCGCAGAGATATATTTCAAGTAAGATTCGTCGTGTAACTCGTTATGATTTTGCATAAAATTTACTTAGAAAAATGAACATGTTAGTGTAGCGCCGTTTCTTAGAGATAATTTTAAAATATAAGACGAACTGTTGTTCCAAATATATTAAGTTCCCGTGAACGAGGTTTGCAATATTTTTCACAACTTGTGTTTATATAGCGGGAACTTTATTAAGTTCAAAAATCAAAGTGCCATGGTTCGTAAATGTCCGTTTTTTTGTATCAACTAATGATCTTCCAAATAAAGGCCGATCAAATATCATCACAACTCAACTGCCGTGGAATTGAGTAACAAAGTTCTGAGCTTGTAATGTGGAAATGACTCTTTTCCATGGTGATGACTATAAAAAAATGGCCAAACAGGATTGTTTAAGAAGGATAAACACTCCAATTATTAGCAATGTCATGCAAATTCATGGAAACAGTCGTATGTCTTTTCTTAGATATACCGTACAAACAGTGATCTAGTCACGGTAAAGTTTCCCAACACGTGAGATTAATGAATTAAGTGATCCGAAGAGTTTATGTTTGTAGGTAATATAAAGAACTATTGAAAAATAAACAATACTCGTACATATCCACATTACCCGATGTTTTTCTCATGACATTTCTAGTTTTGTAACATTAAAATCCATAGAGAAATGAAACTCCCTCCATAAATTTAATAAATTAATGAGGTGTTTCTACGCCTTGATGCATCAAAATATAATCTTTTTGTTATCAATGGTACAACAAAAAATATGCCTTATGGAAAGTTTTCCTCCCAGGAAATCGATCATGACAAACATGTATTAACTGGTGAAAATAAAATTACTGTTAAGCATTGAAAGATTAAACATTAAAAGCATTGAAAAAGAGAATTTATAAAACTATGTCTGTCCGACTGTTTGTCTGTCAGTTCGTCTGTCCACGTGATAAATCCTGTTAGGAAAAGTCTGATTCTAATAAAATCAGACTTTAATTGATATTGGGGTCAATAAGTAAAATATGAGTAATTTTTAAATTCTGAACATTTTACATTCAACTACTTGGAATAATCAATGATTTCATCGAGAAACTATAATACGAATTAAAGAATTTCTTGTCACATTTGGGTCCACAATAATATCTCCATTATTAAGCGACAAGAGTAACTTTTTTGGATCGATTGGAAATTTTATTTTCATATAGGTCCTGTGATATCAACTTGGTAGGCTTTATCGTTTTTATTTACTAACAATATTAATACACGAACATACTTAAGAAATAATAGTTTGTGCATTGGTAATTGTGTTTAATATACAAATAAAGTTGAAACTCCTGTCATTTAAACAATCACTGTTACAATGTTACAAACAATTTATAATTTGTAGAAGAAACCAATTTTCAATTAAAACAAATTATTTAAAAAAGAGTGGTTTTTTGTCTGAATGAATCCTCACTTTCCAACTGCAGCTTTAAAGCTGCAGTGGAATTAAACAAGCAGAGCCGGCGCTGCATAATGTATCAGTAGTTGGTTTGGTGGACGGGCCTTTCACATGCATTGACCACAACTTTTACACCACCCGTACTCCGCACATGCTCTGCAGTTCATACAGCTTCTTCCTCACAGTTTACAACTAGAGCATTTAAAAAATACACATTTTAAAAAGTCCTAGTAACCTAAATATGGGCTATACCTGTACTACTCTACAGTTTCAAATAATACCTCAACGCATCCAGACAATTTATCTGAAAGATTATTGTGGGTAAGAGAATTAATAATCTGTGTAAAGTGCGATCATATACAGGCGATGTAACACATTTATATGGTATATGGTATTTACAATGTAATATACTGTCCTAACTGACATCACTGAGGAGCTAATATAAGGCAACCCTTGTCGAGTGTTGATGAGGCGAGGTGTTGTTGTTGATCATAATATATGGCGGAGTTACACTTGATACTGAGTATATGTTATTTACAATGTAATATACTGTACTAAATACATCACTGAGAGCTGATATATGGCATCCTATGTCCGAGTGTTGATGAGCCGCAGGGTGTTGTTGATATGATCATATAAAGGCAGGTGTAACACTTGATATGGTTATATGTTTATTTACAATGTAATATACTGTCTAACTACAATCACTGAGAGCAAATAGATTGGCATCTTGTTGAGTTTTTCATGAGCGCGAGGTGTTGTAGAGTCGATCATATAAGGGCGGGTGTACACTTTGATATGGTATACTGTTATTTACAATGTAATATACTGATCTAACTACATCACTGAAGCTAATAGATGGCATCTTGTCGAGTGTTGGATGACGAGGTGTTGTTGTTGATCATATTAAAAAGGGCGGTGATACAACTTAGATATGGTAATATGCTCACAGTAATTTACCAATTGTAATATTCCAGTCTATACCTACATCACTGAGGAGCTAATAGATGGCATCTTGTCGAGTGGTTGATGAGCGAGGGTGTTGTTTGTTGATCATATAAGGCGGTGTACACTTGATATGGAATAATGTTATTTACAATGTAATATACTGGTCTAAATACATCACTGAGAGCTGATATAATGGCATCTTGTCGAGTGTTGATGAAGCGAGGTGTTGTTGTTCGATCATATAAGTCGTGTCGTACACTTGATATAGTATATGTTATTTACAATGTGAAATATACTGTCCCTAAATACATCAACACTGAGAGCTGATATGAATAGCATCTTGTCGAGTGTTTGATGAGCGAGGTGTTGTTGTTGATCATATAAGGGCGGTGTACACTTGATATAGTATATGTTATTATACCAATGTAAATATACTGTCTAAATAACATCACTGAGAGCTGATATATGGCATCTTGTCCGAGTGTTGATGAAGGCGAGGTGTTTGTTGTTGAATCATATAAGGCGGATGTACACTTGATATCGGAATATGTTATTTAACAATTGTAATATACTGTCTAACTACAGTTCAATGAGAGCTAATATATGGCACCCTTGTTCGAGTGTTTGATGAGCGAGGTGTTGTTGTTGATCATGTACAGGCGGTGTATCACTTGATATTACGATAATATGTTATTTACAATGTAATATACTGGTCCTTAAATACATCACTGAGAGCTGATATATGGCATCTTGTCGAGTGTTGATAGAGTGCGAGGTGTTTGTTGTATTGATTCATATAAAGACGGTGTATTCTTTGATATAGTATATGTTTATTTACAATGTAATATACTGTCGTAAATACATGCACTGAGAGCTGATATATGGCATCTTGTCGAGTGTGAGATGTGAGCCGAGGTGTTTGTTTTTGTTGATCCAAATATAAAGGCGGTGATGTACACTTGATATAGTAATATAGTTATTTAACAATGTAATATACTGTCTAAATACATCACATGAGAGCTGATATAATGGCATCCTTGTCGAGTGTTTGATGAGCGAGGTGTTGTTTGTTTGATCATTATAAGGCGGGTGTAACAACTTGAATATGGAAATATGGTTATTTACAATGTAATATATCTGTCCTAACTACATCAATGAGAGCTAATATATGGCACCGTTGTCGAGTGGTTGATGAGCGAGATGTTGTATGGTCGATCGATATAAGGCGGTGTACACTTTAAATATGGTATATGTTATTTTTACAATGTAATATACTGTCTAACCATAAACACAAACACTAATGAGCTAATATAGTGGCATCTTGTCGAGTGGTTTGATGACGAGGTGTTGTAAGTCGAATCCATATAAGGCGTGGTGTAACCACTTTGATATGGTATTATGCGGATTTACAATTGTAAGTAATACTGTGCCTAACTACATCACTAAGAACATAATAGATACCATCTTAATCGAGTGTTGATGAGGCGAGGTGTTGTAGTCCGATCATATAAGGCCGGTGGTACAACTATTGATATGGTATAGTGTTTAATTTACAATGTAATATACTGTCTAACTACATACAACATGAGAGCTAATAAATATAGGCACCGTTGTTGGAGTGAGTTGATGAGGCGAGGTGTTGTAGATCGATCATATAAGGCGGTGTACACTTGATATATGGTAGTATAGGTATTTACAATGTAATATACCTTTCTAACCACAACACTAAGAGCTAATATATTGGCACCTTTGTGGAGTGTTGATGAGCGAGGTGTTGTAGTCGATCATATAAGCAGCGGTGTACACTTGATATGTGAATATGTTATTTTAACAATGTAATCATAAGCTGTCTAACTACATCACTGAGACGCTAATAATATGGCAATCTTGTCGAGTGGTTGTGATGAGCGAGGGTGTTGTAGTCGATCATATACAAGGCGGTGTAACACTTGATGATGTTTTATATGCTACAGTATTATACAATGTAATAATACTGTCTAACTACATCACTAAGAAGCTAATAGATACCTACTGTTTCAGAGAGAGTGTTAGGCGAGATATTCTATCGATGATTATTACGAATCGGTGGTTCACGTTAATATGGTATATAAATGAGTCTAGAACCAACTAAACAATTGTATTGGACACGTCATGTATGTGTTTTTTTTGTGTGCTTAGATATGCTCTACTTTCATAGATATATATTTCCACGTTAATATGGATTTACAATATACTCCCTAATTAACAATATAGAAGCTGTTTAATCTACGATAATGAGCCAATATTCTAAATGTCTTTGTCCATTTTTTGCAGACCTTAGCCCCCCCCAATTTTTTAATCCGTGTGTTGTGTAAGCCAAAATTAATTTTCCTTTTGTATGAAATACAAAAAAATAAATGTATAAATACTCCCTTTTCTCCGAGTAAAACAATATTGCACTACTTTTTATTTTAAGTTTAACCTCTAGCAATTATAATTGAAACGTTAAAACAGTTTATATTCAAGTAATTTTTTTAGCTATTTTATATCCTGTAATTGCCATTAGCCGCTCTATAGGTAATATTTTTATATTAAAGAATGTAGGAACTATTCTTTATAACGGTGTAAGAGTAAAACTAAGTTGTTATTAAAGTTCATATCCATCATTTATTCATAAGAAATAGTTACCAAGAGGATCCTCGCCCCTGCCCGGAAGTGAACTGGTTCTTATAAACCTAAATCTTAATATACTTTTTCAAAAACAGATAAACTCATTTTTTAAACAATGTGAAGTCACTATTTAGTAATTATATTCATTATTTTTTTACGAAGTGACCCTTTAGGTAAAGGAGGGTTGTCTGAACTATCATTGTACCGAATGACGAAAACCACATGGGGGTGGTGACTTCTGAGGTCGTAGTAAGAAAATACTCGAATTGAAAAGTTAACGTTATAAGTTCCAATTAAATCAACGAAACTTACAAGCAACCATTTTGTTGGTTAAATTAAACGTATACCTTGCCACGTTT
>NW_025783169.1:0-31198 GCF_021130785.1 Homalodisca vitripennis | reverse complement strand
GGTTCAAGGTTTTTGGTCAAGGGGGATGTTGGGGTAAAAAAACCTTTTGCTATCCCCCCAAGTTCCCCTTTACTAAAAATTGGTTTTTGTAATCATGTTAACGAGAAAATAAAGTAGTTTTAAAAAAAGTCTACTGTTTTTTGGAAAACCAAAAATTAAGTATTTTCCTTGTAATTATAAAAAAAATTTCTTCCGGGTTGGGGAAAGATAGTTATATGTGCAAGATATAAAAACTTTGCTTATTATTTAGATGTTTAATTTTTTTTGACAATTGAGGGGAAAAACTGTCAATGGGGCCTGCTAATATAACGTACCACTTTCAAACTTTGAAACCCCAAATTTTGATACTTGCAAGAAGTGGACTTGATTTAGTTTTGATTTCCCCCCAAAATTTTCAGGTATTCAATTTAAGGGTTTTTCCAATTTTAAATTTAAAAAAAACCCCCCTTTTAAGGTTTTTAAAAATTGTAAAAAATTATCCCCCAAATTGTATGATAATTTAAGAAAAGTGTGAATTTATTTTATTTGTGAAAAAGAGTTAAAAATGTTGCAACCGTGGTTGACTCCCATTTGAACCCCTTTGGTTGGTTAGTAATATTTAAACGAAATATCAAGGTATTGGGAAATTTATTTCTTTAAAAGTTTATTTGAATTTGAAATTTTTAAAAAAAATAAAAAAGAAAATAAAAAATAGGGTTAAAAATTTAAACTAAATGTTTTAATTTAATTTTTTTGGGGTCAAATTTTTGGAAATAGCAAGTTAAAAGTGTTTGCCAAAGGTGAAGGGGACCCTTTTTTAAAACGATTGAAGGTTTAGATTTTAAAAGAATCTTTAACCGGTGTTGATACTTGTATGTTACCCCCGATTATTAAATTTTGGGGTTTCGATTTTTTAATTGCTTTATTTGGTAAGAAAAATACACCAATTTTTGGAAATGGGGATTTTGGTTTGGAGGCATGATCGGAGAAATATCTCAATTTTCCCCTTATAAGGTGTTGAAGGGGACGCCCCCAACAATCGACCAAAAAAAGAGAATTTTTTTTAATTTTTTTTGGAAATTTGCCCGTTCGATTTTTGTTGAAAACTTTTTTTGTTGAAGCTATGCATTAAACGAAATTTAAATAAACATTGTTATTATTGGTTTTTTAGCAAATTATCCCAAAATTTTGTTTCAATCCCCGTGTTTTTTAATTTTACAGAGGCGGTTTCTAAACCCCCTTAAATTTGCGCTAATTGGTTTTGTTTTTGTTTAATTTTTTTAAATGGGTTTTTTGGAATTTGAGAGGTAACTTTTACTGAAAAAATTTTTTAATGGTTTTGTAAAAATTATTTGTTTTTAAAAAGGAAAATTTTTTTAATTAAATTTCAATCCTTTGCAATTTGTCTATTTATGGTAGTAGCCTTAAAATTAGGTTAAATTTGCTTTAAAAACTAACCCCCTATTGACACAAAATATAACTTAAAATATTTTTTTTTATGACCCCCGGAACTTATGCATATGCATTGCAAATGGAGCCTTTTTAGGTTGCAAAATGCACAGGGGTATATTCTAGAAAGTTTCCCTATCATTGCTAAAAAACCGGTATGATGCGAGCACGGGGGTATGGTTTACTTTGACCCGTTTTTAAAGCCGGCAGGCCCCTGGCCGTGTGAGGCGA
Source organism: Homalodisca vitripennis (assembly GCF_021130785.1). Lineage (NCBI taxonomy): Eukaryota > Metazoa > Arthropoda > Insecta > Hemiptera > Cicadellidae > Homalodisca > Homalodisca vitripennis. The sequence continues at coordinate 29,539 of NW_025783169.1, read as the reverse complement.
GCGTTTGAGTGTATGTGATGACTAATTGGGGAAAGAAAGGTCAGGCCCATTGGTAATCATTGTCATTATGGTTTTGGTTTAAATACCCCCAACTGGAAAATTTTAAATGATGGTTCTTATGTTAGCTCTAAAAAAAAAATTTTAATTTTTTTTTTAAAAACAGACCCCCTTTTGGCCCCCCATGTTAAAATTTGAGAGGGAAAAGTAGGTTTATTAATTTTTTTTTTAGTATTTTTTTAAAAGAAAATAATTAAAATTTAAAAGAATACATCAGTGCTAGTTATTTCCCGAAAAAGGACGAGTGTTTTATTAGATTTTAAATTTTTTTCGAAACCTAATTTGCCACCAGTGAAAAATATTTTGTATAAAAAATTTGAATCCAAAAAATTTAAAAAAAAAGAAGGATTTATTTTACCCCGGGGAAAGAAGTGACAAATCTAAACTACTTGAGCATTTAAAAATTTCAAAATTTAAAGGGGTTTTTTGAATTATTATGGGTGCAAGGAAAAACCAAAATAAAAAATTTTGCTAAATTTTTTTGGTGTTCTTGATTTTGGTTTTGAAAATTTATCTGATGAATAAAAATAAATGAAAATGTGTGCTAAGCGTGTGTTAAAACGGTGAACAATTGGTAATTTTTTTGTGATTTTTTTGAATTCAATGAGTTTTGAAGGAGAAAAAGATTTTGGAATTCGGAGTAAATACGAAAATATATTTTTTAATCCAAATTTTAACAAAAACCCAAATCGCTGTTTTTAATAAAAATAATAAAATGTTGCTTTTTTTTCATAAAAGGTTTTCAGTTACAACAGAAAAAGTTTTCAGAAAACTATGTAATACAAAATTACAAAAAATTAAAACAAATAAATAAAAAAAATCTATATTTTAAGAAATTTCCCCTCTTTTTTAAAAGTAGTATTGAACATTGTTTCGTTTGGGGGGGGGTCTTGTATTTTTTCGGGCCGAAATAAGGAAGCCCCCTTTCCCCCAACTCCCCAAACTTTGGGAAAGTGAAGAAGTTCCCATGTGGGTTTTTGCGTAGAGCCCCCCCCCCAAAATGGAGCTTTCTAAGGATGGGCCCTGTTAACAGGGCCTTGGGGAAACATGAACCGTATGAGCAGGGTTTTCCCGAATACCCAGGGCCTCTGTAAGGAGAGACATGTAAATCGTTTCAAATTAAAAATGAAACGGTTTGCGGTTTTGAAATTTTAATGCGATGATGTTTCCCGGGGAAAGCTTTCCCGTAGGGGGGAAAACAGGGGGAAAAAGGGAAGGAAGTGATGCTGTCGTAGTTTCGCGATGGGTTTAAAAGATTCTAAATCTGTGGTCCCCCCAGTTCCCCAGTGTCGTTGACAGGCTGGGGGAAAGGTCGAAAACGGAGGCGTGTCCAAAACCCAAGGTTTTTTTCCCCCCCAAAAAACAGAAAACTCTGGATCGAGCTCCCCCTTTCCCTCTTTCCTGGGATGAAATGTTGTGGGGGCCCGTATGAACACAGTGACTTCCCCCTTTTTTAGTTTAGCCCTTGATTGACCCCCATATTTTTTCAAGGTGACATTGATCATTCAATGGCTAAAAACCCTCTGCGATGGCTAAAGAAGTGCGTGCGAGTGTGATAAAATAACTGTGAATTTTTACCCGTTGGATATGGGTGTTAATATTGAACAGAATAGGCTAGGCAAACCTTGAGGAATCCCCCGAACTTCACGGGGGTTTTTTGTTTACCCCCCAAAAGCGGGCCCCGCGCCTGGGTTAAAATATGCCACCAATTGATACGTCAAGTCAAACCTAATAGTCTTTTTTGCTAAAGATTCATGGTCCCTTTAATAAAGGCCTTAAAAACCAAAAAAACCCAAAGGGTTATTTTACCCTGTCTTTGGCGCAAAAATCACTGAAAGATTTGTAGGGGGTACATTTATGATTGCGTAAGCCCCATTGCAGTTCGGTAAAAAAATTCCCATTTTTTTAAAAATGTTATTTTTAAAAGGCAACTTTTCAGTATCTTAGCATGGTGGGAGTATTGAAATTCCCCCAGGGTCTACTGATTGGAGCCCCTTTTGGTATTGGCCCCAAAAAATTGTTTTCCTGCTTTGGAAACCGTGCCAACCGGGAAAGTTTCCCCCGGTGTGTAAGGTTTGATGGTGGGGTCCCTGATTTAAAATGTCAATCAAATTTCATCGCCCCCAGTTAGATTTTTATTTAAACATTGCCGAAAAACGCTTTTTATGAAGTTTTAAAACTTAAATTTATTTAATTTTTCTCGGATTGGTTGCAAAAATTCCCATACGCTTTTAAAATTTCGGGAGCCCATGTTTTAAAAGTTTCATGTTCATGCGCTTTAAGTTTGGTGGAATGTTCGAGAAATCCTTTTGTCAATATATTTTTTTAAGGATGTCCAAAAACTCCTTTGGTTTTTTAAAAGGGATTTTTTTCGGAAAAAACCTTTTTTGCAATTTGTCAATTTTCAGCGGTTTTTTTTTTTTGTCCTCCCAGTCTTTTTTGTGTATTCCCAAAATATCTTTTCGCAACTTTTTTTAACCTTCGAATCTTTCGGATGTCATGTTTGCCAGGGGTTTTTTTCTTCGAAAAATTTTTTCATATACGGGGCATTTTTGTCTTTTTCTTTTGATATTATTTGTTATCCATGCCTAAATATAAGTTTTGTTGTTAAAATTACACCAGTCAAACCCGCTTCTGTTAAATTTTTTGGGCACGTGCTAAAATTTATATTTAAAAATTGGTGTTCTTTTTTGTTTTTGAAACCCCAAACAATGCAAAGGTTAATTGTGATTGAAATGTTACCCCCCAGGGGCCCTTAATCCGGAACACGACCCCCTTCCCCCTTTGCTCAACCCCCCCGTCCAATGATGTGGTCTAACAATGTGGCTGAGGTTGTTGTCACTTGGGGGGCCCCTTGACAATCTGTGGTATTGGATTCTTTAAGCGGCAGTAATATCGGTGTTGTTGTTTTTGACATGAGTCAACATTCTATCTCCAAAATATCACCCCTTACTTGTCGCAAGATCCACGAACAGGGTTTTAAACAAAGAAGCGGAAGGGTTTCCCCAACAATGGGGGGCCCTATAAGCCACAAGCCCAGCCTTTTCCCCTCAATTTAAAACGACACATTTGTTGACAAATTTTGTGAAGTTCGACAAATGGCAAAAAAATTTTGAACCCCGGCTCTCAATGAGGTAAAGGGTTCAACCCGGAGAGGCCCCAAACTGTAGGAATAAAACCCACATGACCCCAAAAAAGCTAACATAGCAAGGTGAGGTTTAAAAAGGAAAATAAAAATTTTTTAAAATCTGAATTTTTTAATAATAAGTATACAGTGTTAAACCCGGGAAATGCAGATAGAAAGGAATAAATTATGATATAACTTTACTAAAGGGAGTGACAAAAAAAACTTCATTGTTTGGGTAACTAGTATTTAAACCACTAAAAAAACCCAACCTAATGAACAACGCTGAAAATGTTTTGATGAGTACTCCAAAGGGGTTGATTGTATTTTGTATGTTATTTAATAAAATGGATTTAAAAAAAAAAATAGGAAATGACACTACCACCCCTAAAACCCCATTTTTTCCCAGGTTTACTTCCGAAAAACAAGATTTTTTTTATAAGAAAAACCTCATAAACGTTTTTTTGAATTTAAACATGAACCCTTTAAAAAGGATTTCAAATTTTAACGTAAGTAGGTGTGTTTCCCCTAGACCCCCATAGGAAATTTTCGATTTGTTTGTATGTGTATTTTCTTCTGGAACAAAAAGGCAAACTCAAACTATAGCCCCCGGAAACATATTTTAACCCAAATTTTGATTACAAGATCTACAAGTTAGCGTTTTTTTTATGGACGAAGTTCTGAGAGTGTATAGTATTTTGTTTGGAATAAAAGGGAAAAACAAAAGTGGGGGCCCCTTTGGGTTAAATGCCTTATAGACCTAAAGGTGCCAAATAGGTTACCCGTCCTTATGTATATTTATTTCTTCGTTGGCCAAAAGGCAATTATGTCACAAGAATGTAAAGAGTTAAAGGGTTTAAAATTGATCATCTTAATCGAACGGGAAATTATATCAGAAAGCAAGCCTATTTTGATGGGAAATGTCATTAAGACATCTGTAAGCATAGTGTTTATAAGTGATAAGACGTTCAAAACCCCGGGTAAATCTTAGTAACTATAAACAATTCGAACACCATAACAAGAGTATTACATAATTATTTATATATTAGATAAGTAATTTTATGTTTTTTCAATAATCATTGTTTATATTTATTTTTGTTTAAGAAAGGGAATTTCTTTTGTTTTTACATTTGATAGTTATATACAAGAAAGTTTAATAAGAAATTTTTTTCTAAGATTCCCCTGGTCAGTTTTGTACTGTTTGTATGTAGGCAGTTTCCCAAACACGGTAAGATTTCGCCCGTGACTCGGTAGACAGATTATATGCAAAAAGTAGTTTGTCGGCTTTGCCTTCGACAAAATTGTTTAATTTTAAAAAAGGAGCAGTTAAACAAAATGGTTGTCACTTTCCGTGTACGGGCTGTTCTTTAATCTCTTTCGGTGCCCAGAGTCAAAAAAAACGATGCTTAATTTTAAAAATTTTTTTATTTTCGTACATTCTATGAAAATCTCTTGAATTGGGTAACAAACTCGTCTAAAGCGTAAGGGAATACCCCCCAAAGTTGTTTTTTTAAAGGGAACCTTTTTGGAAACCCGCTATCTTTTTATTTTTTTAAAGAAAAATATTCAAATTTGTTTATAAAATCGGCCTATTGAATTTCTTTGGGCTTTCAATACAGCTGGTCCACTCAAAGTGTTAAAAAAATTTCAATTTCCGTTTTTTTAACAACCCTTTTAAAAAAAAAGTACATTTATGTTTTTTGCTTCTTTTTTTTGGAGGTATATAAATTAGTTAAATTTGAAGGAAAATATTGTCATGAATTAAAAAAAACGTACTATGCGGAGTGGACTTTTTCAAAAGAATCCTGGTTTTTACCTTATTTGTTAATTAAATGTAATAGCAAGAAGTTAGAGGAAACTATCAAAGAGAGTAAAAGGGGCAAAGCTATATCAGACAAAAAGAAAAAAATAATCAATTATATTTACTTTGGCAACTGACCTGAACAGAGTTGTTTAGGCTGACAGCGATTTTAAAATTTTTAATGACGCGTGGTTTTTCTTAAAATCGATAAAAAAACTTTCTGAAGAAGAAATTAATCTTCAGTTTTTCGTTAGTTTCCTTGAGTGTGAAATGGGAAGCCCTCAAAAGGGTAAAAGTATGGAAAAAAAGATTTTTTCAGATTTTTTCCCTTAGCTTGTTACACTAAAATCAAGTAAGTTCGTAAATCAAATTTTTAACAGCGAGAAAACCCTTAAAAGGGAGTGTAAAAGCGTCACTTTAAAATATTTTTTGTCTAAAGATGATAAATTAATAAAGTCTGGTTTTTTGTAAGTTAATTTCCCTTCGATTGGGGGAAATATAAATTGTAAAAATTTAGAGCCTGCATAAATAATGGGAAAGGGAATTGAGGAGAACTGGAACACAGGGTTGGATTTGAAAATTTATTTAAACAGATTTTTTAAAGTGTAAAAAACGCAACTTTTGTCTTATTTTTATAAAATGTAGATGAAAATAATTCATTTTAAGTGGAATAGAAATTTGTTAGTCATGGTTTCTGCAAGCATTTCCCATCTGACCCCCACGGGAGGTGGTGATAAATTATTCCCCATGTAACCCCTGCTATATAGTTCTGAAAATCTCCCCCTTGCCCCCCCCTTCACATCCCCCCGTTTTAAAAATTTTGCAAAAAGAATCGTAGTTGAGATTTTTTTAAGAACCCCGACTATTATTTTGTATTTATTTTTTCCAAACTTGATAAAAAATCACATTCCATCAAGTACATAATTAGTAGTAGGAAGTCCCAATTTATTAAGGTGAATTTAATTTGTTCGTTAGGAAACTTTTGAATTTTCCTGGTTGTTGCTAGGTTTTGAAGTGCCCTTTTTAAAGTAACCCGCAGGCATCACTTGGTTGGTTTTCCTTTCCCGTTAAAAACCCCCCATGGGAACAACAAAAACCGATGTTTTTTAAATTGGGAACTTATGGATGTCCAGGAGCGGCCATCAAAAACCGCAAATGTCCAAAATTGGGGTCATGGGAGTTCGATAGGTTAGTCTACTGTGGGGGGTTTGACTTTTGGGGAGTTGGTGGTGTTTGTTTTCCTACCCCTCAGATTTTTTGGTTAATCTCAAAAGGGTGGCCCCCCCCCTGCCCGCTTTTGGGTTTGGGGGGGTGGTTTAGAGCTGGCCTCCCCCTTTTTCCCGGGGGGACGACGTTGAGAGTTGTGTTAATTCGTCCCCTGGTCTCGTAGGAGGCGGCCCCTTCTTCTAAAACCCTTTCCTCCTGAATATCCTGTCACTCCGGAAAGTAGCGAAAAAGGTTCTTAAGACTAAGTGCAATTTTAAGCCCTTTTTGTCCTTTAAAAGGGGAACAACAAAACTTTTAAATTATAGTTTAATTCCAAAAATTCAAAAAAATTTTTTTTCATTCCCTAGGGGTTTCTATATTTGTTGCCAAGTGGGCCCGGGAGTAAACCATTGGGGACGATTTGAAAAATTACGATTTTGTGAGTTAGATTGGGAAAAAGTTAGTAAGCAAATTTACGAAAAACTACAACTTAGGTACCAGCTAAAAACCAGTGACTTCTTATTTCTCGCATCTGACGTTAGATTTTTATCCCGAAGTTGAAAAATTATCCAAAAGTTTTTTATAATCCAAACGAAAAATTATTTTTTAAATCATATTTAAAAACTAAACCAGAAAATTAATAAATAAGTTTAATTTAAAATTTTGCGTTTTTATTTCAATCATTAAAAAGTTTTTAGTTTAGAAACCATTATGCAAAGAAAAAAAGAAAAATGGAAAAGTATGGCCCCGAAAATTTTCCCGGTTTTTAAAAATTTAAACAGAACAAAAGAACCTTTTTTATTTAAATTCAATCAATACGTTTATGGACAGCCTGAATTTGTTTAATTCTTTTTGAATACTTAATTATAATTTGGGGTAAAATGTTTACCATTTTGATTACAATCAAAAAAAACATACTATTTTATTTAAAATACCCATAAAAAAATTACACTTTAATCATTTAAGAAGTTGTTTAAAAAAAGAATACTTTTGTTAGATTACCATTCCCCTTTAGAAAAAGACTTAAAAAAAAATGGAAAACATAATTATTAATTAAGGAAAAAAATATTCATCCAGTAAAGTCCTGTCCATTAAAAAAATTTTAAGCCAACATTTTGGGAAAAGAACATTAGTGGTGAATAAATATGAAAAATTTATCCATCCTCCTTATTACACTTGATTTTTATGAAAGTGGAGTGATTGATTTGATAAAAAAAATTTTTTTGTAGAAAAAAGTGATTTTATATTTGAAAAAATTTTCCCACTAAAAAAACGTTTTTGATAATTTAAAAACATCTAAGGTCTTAAAAACAGTGGTCGAGAAAAGTTAGGTTATGCTGGTTGGATGAGGGATTTATCGTACAGAAAAAATGTACAAAAAAAGTTGTTGTTGTAGTCCAAATGAAGATACGAGATGCTTACGTCTGAAGGAGCTCCCTAAAAATTAAGAAAAACGAGATAAAATTATCTTTTTAGTATGATCCCTGGTAATAAAAAAAAAAAGCAAAGGAGGGGTTTTTCTTAACATTAAAATAACGTTTGCGTTCCCACTATTTGAAAATTACAAAAATTCCCTTTTTTTAAACTTTTCCCCTTTGTACTAACTTAAACCCCGGAAAATCCCTGTTTCCCCCAAATTTTTTTTTCCCCCCTTTATATAAAATTCCCAAATTTTCTCCTTTAAAAAGTTTCAACAAAAACTTCTCATGTTTCCCTTAAAAGGATCCTGGTAAGTCTCGGCATAAATTCGCAACTTTTTAAAAAAAAATTTGTTTTTTTCTTAAAGTTAATAAAAATTTTCCATTTAAATATTTTAACTTCAAATTTTCCCAATAAAATTGTCAAAGGGAACATTTTTAAAAACATTTAGACGTTACTAAATTAATTAAACTTCCCCCTTTTGCTTGTATTTGTTTTTTCTTTTTCCCAAACCAAAAAAATGTACAAAAAATCCGAAAAAAAAAAACCCCTGCAAAAATATTTATGAAAGTTTAAGGGTAGATTTACTTTTGTTATAAAATAATTGTTTTATAATGAATGAAAACTTTTAGTTTTTCAAAACAAGAAGAAAACCTGACTAAAGGGTTTCCTTTTCATTCATTATAACCCTAAATAGTATTAGTAAGATAGATAAAAATATAAGTTTTTAAAAAAAAAAAACAAAACGAGAAAATGCGCTAACGATAATCAATTTATTATTAAACCCCCCCATTAGGTTTTCCCCCAAAAAAAAACTTAACTTCTGTGTATAACGATTTTAAACGTACGATTTTTTTTGTTATTTCAGTTTTAATTTTTAAAATTTTTAAAAAACCTATGAAGACACAAAAAAACTGAAAAAGGGAAAATCGACTTAATGTTTAGTTGGATCACAAAAGAGATTCAAGATTAATTCAGAGGTTATTCAGATTCAAAAAAAGTTTAAAATGGAAAATGATATAAAAGAAACCCCTTTTAGATGCAAGTCAGTCCCCCCTTTAAAAATAAATTTTAAGTCAACAAAAACAAAAAATAAATTAAAAATAAATAGTGTAAAATTATGAAATTTAAAATTTTTTTAAAAAAACCAATTATGTGTGGACTAGAAAAACTTTATGGTAAAATTTTTTAAAATTTTAAATTCTTAAAAAATAAAAATACAAGGAGGGGCCCCCAAAAAAAAAAATAGTATAATTTTTTAATTTTCCTTCAATTTAAGACAAATGGTGTAAAATCTTATAACCGGTTTTCCCCTAAATAAAAAATTAAAATTTCTCTGCAAAACCTAGTTCCTATTCGAAAAAAATTATTTGAAACAAATACTGTAAAATATTTTTCCCCCGATTTTTTTATAAATTAGCTATTTCAAAAGGGACATTTCTTTAAAAAAATTTTTAATGATAAAACTAAATAAGCCCCAATATTAAAAAATAAATATAAAAAAATTTTTGTATTTTTATGGTATAATCAAGATGGAAATAAACAAAAAGAAACGTGGAAATAAGTCTTAATGAGTATTTTGGAAATTAAAAAATTTTCTACATCTGTGATAATTTTGGGGAAAGCATCGATCGTGCTGCATCCCCGGCCTCCCATTCTGATTCCGATCGCGAAATAAAATAACGATAAAAATAAATATTGTAAAAGCCCTAGGTTTTAATTAAAAACCCCTTATAATTTTCATTGCCCCAAATCTTAATGACAAATTAATTTGGTATGAAAACAAAGTATGATGTTAGTGTAGGATTTATTAGTTCATCTATTTGTAATAGGGGAAATACATTTTTTTTAAATATAGATGGTAATATAAGTTTAAAAAACGCGAAAAAAATATTTAAAAAAATGGTTTTTTTTTGCGATCCCAAAATTACCCGTAATGAAAATTTTAAAAATTTTTATTCAAATATTTAAAATCTTTTAGACCATTTGAATTTTTTCCCTTTTTTTGTATTTGTGTATTTTAAATATTGAAATCCAGAAATTAAGTAAAATGATTTTAAAATTAACCCCCAGAAAAAAATTTATTTAAGAGTAGATTACTCGGTAATAGTAATTGTTACTAAGCGCTCTTGGTTAGGTGTGATTATTACTGGGCTCAATTAACAAGCACCCCCTCTGTTCCCCCCTTGTTTGGTTTAGTTTACAGTTTTTTAAAGAAAAAACAAAATTTAAAGATTGTTTTAAAAAAAAACTCCTTATTCAGATTTAAAAGATGAAATAAAAGTTCAATTTTTTTCAAAATTTTTTGAACGTAAAAGGAAAAACTTGATGAAAACCTAATATGAAAAACCCCTTGCGTTACTTTAAATATGAATCGCTATATCAAAAAAGGTAAATTTTTCAAGTTTAAAACCAAACTATTTTTTTAAAAGGGGTACAAAATTTTGTTGACTTTTCCCCTAAGAGCAAATAGGGGTAAGTGCTATTAATTTGTAATTAAAAAGCAGTACGAATATTTTTCAAAACATTTTTTTCATTAACCTTTTTGTGGGGCCCCACTAAATTGAGGAAAAATTGAATTTATTTTTAAAATAATTTTTTTTTTGTTTTTTTTCGTCGCTTGGCGGTTGCCCCCCCCCTGGGAGGACCCCCCTGTGACGGCCAAGAAGGGTTCTCTGGAATTGGTTTGGTATGGTGGTTGGACTTGATGAAACGATTCACATTCTTTACAGAACTTTTAAAATACTCGAAAAAAGTATATTTTTTTCATTCTCAAAAGTTTGAAATTGATTAAAATGTATTTTTCGGTATCTTTTACTTACGTTTGTTTGACCCCCAAAAAAAATTTAAAAAGTAAGTTCCTTTAAATTTTTTAAAATTGCTGATTAACCTTTCATGGTGAAAGGTTTTTTTCCAAAATCAGCATAAACCCCATGCAATTTCCCGTTAAAAGTTTAAAAAGTCTTTTTCCCTAAAAAAAAATTTTCTGAAAAAAACAGGTCATGTTCCTTAAAATTGCACTAAATATATATAAGCCCAATTTGTGAAAATTTTAAATTTTTTGTACACCAAATCTAAAATTTAAAAAATTTAAATGAATATAATCCCCGGGTTTTTCAACCAAAACACTTCTCTTTTATTTATAATATTCGCGGGGGGAAAGGTGTCAGTACCTTTCAATAGTGATGGTATTCCGGTTTATAAATCACGTACACACAACCACAAAAACCCCCCCAAACCCCACACACACCCCACAAAAACCCCCAAAAAAAATTTAATAAAAATATTATATTTTAATAATATATTTTGTAATTTATAAGGGTTTCCCCCTTTAAAACCAATACAATTTTTCAATGAATAAAATTGATTGCTAGTTTTCCCCCAGGAGGAAAACTTAGTATTATTGGTGAAATGCTGATTTTTAAAATTTTCCCTTATTGTATTCTTTTTAGTGTAGTTTGTATTACAACCCCTTTTAAAAAATTTTTTTCAAAATTTTAAATTTTATTTGGGTTTTTTAAAAATGTTATATAAACTTTAATTTTCTTTTTCTTTTAAAAAATCGAAATTTAAAGGGGATTTTTTTTTCAAAGTTAAACCCCATGATAGAAAATGATTTACATAATATTTTAAAAAATTTGTCATACCCAGATAAAACCCCTTTTTTGGCAGTTTTTAAAAAGTTGGGGGGGAATGATGATTGTTATTAAAAAATATGAAAAACAAAAATGCTTTATTTGGAAAACTCAAAATTTTATTCAGAAAATTTCGATTGTTAAACAATTGTTGTGGCTTGGTATTTATATTATAAATTTAAAAAATATTCCCCCATTTTAACAAATTTTTAAAAATATTATTTTAGTTTTTTATTAAAAAAATTATCTATTCATTTATTGTGAAACAAAAAATATTCTTATTGTATACTTTTTTTTTTTTAAAGTATGCAAAGTGTCCAAATTTTAAAAAATAAAATGAGGAAAAAATTTTGTTAATTTTTTTTTGATTTTTTGTGAAAAAAGTGTCTTGATATATGAACAAAAACCAAAAAAGTAACAGTGGTTATAAAGAATTATCTTTACTAAGATCACGATTAAAATTTGTACTCACTTTAAACTGAATGAAGTTACGTTTCAATAGGTGCCTACCCCCCAACGCTGCCCCTGGATACTCTGCCCCCGGGCCCCCCTACAAAACCCCCGGATACTTGGTGCCTCCCCCACAAGCCCCCTTTCGGATATTCCGGGTTTGGGGCCAAAACCCCCCCAACGCCCCCGCCCCCCTTTGGTACCCTACAGCGAGCATATACTAGACCCCCCAACGATTTCCCTTCCAAAAATTTTTTCAAAATTGGGTCCCATTAAGAATGCATAAAATTTTTTAATAATGGTTCTTACATTTGTTTTTTTATTGTTTAAACCTTTTTTAAATTTCCAACCTAAATATTTTTAGTAATACATCTTCCAAAAAATGTCTATGATTAGTGCTGAATCCCCAAAAATTGTTTATTCGCATCTTTCCCCATGATAGTATATTGCGTCCAAATGAGGTAATCTGTTCAAAAATTAAGGGGAAAAAATAAATTTTATTAATTAATTATTAATTTAACATATTTTTTTAAATTGGGTACTTTTTTTTTTCCCCAAAAACCCCCAAAAGAGGTTTCTGACTGAAGATGGGGGTAAAATTTTAATATGACCACTACAGAACTGTCCCTTAGTAGCTGTCTTTTCTTTATTAACAGTGTTATACTCTACTTTTAAAAAGTAATTTATTCAAGCGTCCCCTTAGTATTTTAAATTCTTTTTTATTTTTTTCAACAATCACACTTTTGTTTTTGTCCCCTTTCCCGAAATTTTGATTTAAAAAAAAGGGGTTTTAACTTTAAAAAAGAAATGAAAAATTGGTATTTAAATTAAAACTTCTTTTAATTAAGTTGGTAAAAATTTTTCGGTTTTTTTCCAAAAAAAACACTGGTTTAAAAAAAATTTTAAAAATAATTTTACAAATTATTTTGGTGTTTACACATTTAGATAATTATTTTTTTGTTCCAAAGCAAAACCCCTTTTTAAAGTTAATTTTTCCCCCAAAAAAATTGGGTCCCCAGTCCCCCAATTATAAATTTTTAAAAATTCCCTTTTTGTTTTGTTTTTGTTTAAGAAGAGTAGTGTAAAAATTTAAAAAACATTTTGAATTTTTTAAAACCCAAAAAAATTTTAGAAGCCTGGTGGTGTTTTATAAAATTTATTTTAAAATTAATTTATATTTCGAAAAAATTTTTAAAAAACATTTTTTTTATTCAGATCGTTCCCCCTTTTTCCCTTTGTATTTGACAAGCAAAAGTTATTGGAATAAAGACGAATATTTAAAATTTGGCCCCCAAAGTTTTATCCTGGCCTTTCCCCACTCAGTCCTACTGTCATCGGTTTAAAGTTTTATTTTTTTCCAGTTTTATATCAATTGGTTTTTTCGAAATGTCATCCAAATTATCCGCTTATTGGGGAACATCCCCATCCCAGTCCCCCCCCAAACTCCAAAAACGTTTTCTTGTGGAGACTTACCAGCAAAAAACTTAAAAAGTGATTATCAAAAATAACGAAAAAGCTTAGTTATTTAAGGCCCCTTTATTTGGGGGTATTGTGCATTGAAACAGATTTCTTTTAGAAAAGGAGAGTGTAATCCTTATACAATTTTTACCCCCCCATGAAGTGTGGTAAGGAAATTTTAAAAAAGAGAAAGGAGGGAGTCGGTACGACAAGGTCGACGGTATTTAATAAGTGAAGATCAAAAAAATTTGCCCAGTGTTATGTGAAATTAACAAATCCAAAGCCCCCGCCTTAGAACTAAAGCGCGGTTCTCCCAAATAGGTTTCATTTCCCCTTTCCCCGTTTTCCCGTGGCCCATTCAAAAAACCTGAATGGGCCCCCATTTTATCAGTGACGGAAATAGAGGATTTTTAAAACCTTCCCCCTTTCACTTTTTAAACCCTTAAGGGGGCCCCCAAACGGGTCCCATTGAAAAGAGTGTTTGGGGAAAGAATATTTTCCTGTTCCCCTTTAAAAAACACTCCCCAAAAAAAAAACGGTTTATTAATCTCAGAAGGTTAATTTGGAGAGATGGAAAATTTTCCACTTTCGAAAAAAATTCAATTTTTGTCCTCCTGGGATTTTGCCGAACACTACAAAAAATTTTTACATTTGTTAGGGTTGCTATATTTAAGGAAAATGTTAAAGAACATTTTAAAAACTGATAAAAAATACAGCCCCAACTTAAAACATTTATTACGCCAAAGTCGACAATTATACGTAAAAAAATTAGACTTCAATTGTTCGGGGGTAAGCTTTATTTAAAAAAAGAACACACATAAACACCTCTAATTTTTTACATACGGGCTGTTTTAAAAAACCTTACAAAAGTGTTTTAGCCCGTTAAAAATATTGTTGCTAACCCGGGGGGTCTAAATTGCCGCAGGCTGCCCCCATGGTATAAATTTTGCATTATATAGTATTTTAAACCAAAAAAATTTTTTAATATTAATTTGAAAAAAAATAAAGTAATTGATTTCATATTTTTTTCATTTCGTAGTTATATGGAAATAACTTTTCAATGAAAACCCTTTTTGGGGAAGAAATGTTTCTTTTATTAATTAAGTACGGTTGCAAATTGTTTAGGATTGTTGACCAGGTTTTTGATAAAAGATGACATTATTCATAAAACATTTTCTTGTGGAGCCAAGATTTTTGCCCCTCCGGTCATCGAGAAGCAAAAAGGGAAACAAAATAAAAAATTTCAAGCCCGGCGATGGTTCCACAAAAGCTCGTCTATAAGAAAAAAATTTAAAAAAATGATAAAAAAAAAATCGTAAAAAAAATAGTTTTTTTTTTTTCTTTTTAACGTACAATTCCGTATTACACCAAAAAAAGTAAAATCTTAGAGTCTTGAGGGGGATGAGAAAACCTCTGTACTTTCCAAGGAAAAGATTCCCCCTACGTTATTTCAAGAGGGTGCACACAGAAAAACGTAAAGAAGGTGGTCGTTGGTTGGATGGTAGGTGTTTAAAAAAAATTCCGAATTTTTCCCGCAGGTCTTTGGGATAGGTTGGGGGTTCAGGTTTTGGGGGGCCTAATTGAGGGGGATATGAAAAAACCCATAAATTTGTGATTTTTAGGGTTACCAAATTCCGGGGGAAAAAGAGAGGAAACTGCTTCCCCCCTTGGCTTTTGTCTTTGGCAAAGTGAGAGAATTGCCCCCCTTTGGGATAAAAGGGGAAAAAATTTCCCCCAAAAATACCTAAAGGTTCCTTGAGGATTTAAATTTTACAGGGTGAGGGGGTCTGGTGTGACCAATTTTTGGGGTTAAACGCAAGTAAATTGACAAAATCGGGGGTTTTAAAAAAAATCTATCCAAAAATTTTGGTCTGAAATGAATTTTTTTAGTTTTTCGGAAACTTAGCAACTTTGCCATTTGACCGATTAGTTAAAATTTTTTTTCTTCCTTTTTAACTGAAAATTTTTTTTAAATTTAAAAACGGAGAATCTAAAAGATGTAGTTTGGCTCACTATGTCTTACGTTCCCCGGGAAAAATCGAGTTGTACAAAACAGGGTTTTTTTAAAAAAAAGAAAATATTCATTTCGACCTTTTTTTGGAGTTGGACATTTTTAAAAACCCCTATTGTTCACATTTACATTTCTTTTAAAAACCCAAAACATTTGTCACACCAGGCCACTCCCCCTTTTAAAACTTTTTGGCATTCCAAAAGGTGTAAAAAACCCTTCTGTCTTTTTTTTCCTAAGAAGAACAAAATTTATTTTTTTAATCTAAAAATTTTTGGAAGTATTTAACTATAAAAAGTATAATTTTATACCTTTGGAAATAACCCTTTTAAATAATAATCGACTTATAATAATTAGTAAAAATCCTTAACAGGTAATACAAAGTTTGACTGTCAATGATTGAAATTATGTTGAGAAAAGCTTTTGGGTTATACTGAGTAGTTTCAATCCAAACCTTATATTCGGTATAAACTGTTCAATCTGCAAATTTATTCTACCAACCCAATTCACATAGCAAAGTGAAGAGACTGACTTAGTCGTAAAGTTTTATTACGATTACAAACCACGATGGAAACAACTTTATCCTAGAACCATCTATTCTTGTTTTTCACGTGGTGTACACATACGGCGATTATAACAATATTTTCCTGGTTAAACGCCATTGTATAATACCTGCTGTCCAGCTGTTAAAGATGGCCTCAAAGAGATGAACGATGGAGTACGATAATAAGATGCTGAAGTTCTATACTGTTTCACATGCTAGTTTTCGTCTGCGCGCGAGCGCGCGACGCGCGCAGAACAGACCAACAAATGTGGTTCACTTAAAGAAACCTTGTTCTAATGCCAACTTTGCGCCATATGCTTTTAAATTTTTTCTACAGAGTTGCTTTCCTTTTGTACCATCAATAAACAATCTCTGACATAAAAATTAAATAGATTTGAATTATAACTCACTGATATTTTGGACATTTAAGCGAAAGTTTTATGTGAAATTAAAGATTTGTTTGCAGGATATTTTACTGCGTATTTACTGTTTCACTGAGTTCTCTCTCTGGGTGGCGTTGTAGTATAGACTAAGCTGAGGCAAGCACAGAGGTCCTTTTCCTGTTCTAAATTGAGTGAAATGAAGACTGATTATGGTAAAATTATTTTGAAGTTATTGAGTTTCTAATGTCAATCATGGCGGTCATTTGCCCACACTCAAAATTTGTTGAGATACATTTTAATCCTCCAGGTTTTAATTGTTTTAATAATGAAGTGAAGAGGGAATTTGAAATTAAAAAAATTGAACATTTCCGTAAAAACTTTTTGAGACCAGAATGAACAGGTTGAGATCTCTGTTGAGATCTTACATAAGAGAACAGTATATTATTGCGCGGGTGCTTATATAAATTGTAAAGGGAATTAGGCCGGCCAGTGTATTCCAGGAAGTGGGAAATACCGGGTCTACGGACTTAAAGCAACATCTTTAAAGACTGGACTTTCCCTTATATCGGGATTATCGGGGGGGGGTTACCCAGTGTTCCTCATATATACCGAAAATTCTCGAATAATGATTACTTCCAAATTTAATAAATATTAGTTTACCCCAAAGAATTTTTTATATATATATATACAATTTTGGGTAAACTAATATATTTATATAATATATAATTTCTTTAAAGATATATAATATAAAGAAAAACAATATACTCATATATCTACCGCCAAAGACTCAAAACCTGCCATAACGCCGATCTCTCACTTTCCGGGTGAATGTGCTCACTATCCATTACACCCACAGAGCCCTCACTTTTTACGGAATTCAATGATTTTTGTATTTGGGCCGTTATCTTTCACATATGTTTTTGAAATAACCAACCTAACATATGATCGGAAGTCCAACTACCTCTAAAATGACTTTTGTACTTAAGCGTAATTAATTTTAGCTATTGCTTACGTTATGACCAGCTCATTTAATATTCCATGATTATAAGACATTATACACAATGTATGGCTCTAGTAGTATGTGTATGAATTGTATGTATGGATTTAATATATATATATATATGATATTATAAAATACAATCAAATTTGTATAAATGGCAATTGCCATATTAAGTTGTCATTAAAGTATTGAATCAACAAAATAAGCAACTCCCGCACAGCAGGACGTTTTGTAATTCATTAAATATATTTATATATTAGATAAAATATATTACATACACAAAACACGGAGCGCCACTTGACTCCTTACAGTCTTTTGTTTCAGAAAGCATAGAAAAATAACCGTCAATATTTAAATTTGAATCAAAAATAGCACGAACACCTAGAAATAGTACCAAGCTACCTACTCGTACTGGCCAACAGATCCGAGAGTTTAAAGCACACACCATTAGTTGGCAGGTTCAGTGTGTAGAGGTGGATTCATAAATAAACTTAGTTTAAAAATAGTCACCTTGTAAAGTGATGCCATGCATTTCCTCGTTGGTAAATAAAGATCTTCCAGAACATTCTCTTCATTCGGTAGCGTGAGAATTTGCATGAATATTTAACTATTTACTGTGTTTCCATGCTTGGTAGGAGCAGTACAAACCCACCATTAAAATTCAAGTTTACTCATATCCAATTTTTGGTTGGTATTATAATTTCTCAATAATACCGTTATCTATATTTTCCGTATACAATATTTCTGAAATTTTCGAATTCAATGTACATAAAGTGTACTTGAAATCAAAGGTATCTTGGTGGACTTGGTTCACATTATTTACATGAATAATTAGTTTAAAAGGCAATATGTGCTAGGTCTTCGTTGCTTGCGTTTTTAAGAATACAGCTAAATATTTTTTTCGATTTTATAAATATTAATATATTAAGTTTTTACTTACGTAAAATTTACTCCTAATCGTCCTAGAATAACCGTTTGTGTACCTAAACAAAAGATTTAGTTACGAATTCTATTTTTAACTAAATATACATTAACATACAGACACACTTACTTAATGGTAAAAATATTAGAAAAGTTAAAAAACTATCAATATCTATCTGCGAGTATAACTATCTAACTATATCTTGTTTCTATATGTGACTATGTGCCTACTGCTTTTCTAACACTTTTTATACAAATGTTGATTCGCATTACTGAATGGAAACATGCAATATCTTAACAGAAACCGGAAGATAGTAAAGGAATTTCTGACCCCGAAAGCTCTTGAAATGTCATAGGCCAGGAGACTCTGAAAACTATATAAACCCTAAAAGCTAGTTTTATACAACAAATGCACAATTTCCAAAACTCACCAGGTTTCTATTACATGTAAGATCCCAAGAAACCGAGTCCCAAAGGGGCGGAATTTTGCAATAGACCGGAAACCTAAAATGTGAATTTGCACAATACCATGAATCTTTGTAACCAGGCACATGTATTCCGGACCAGTTTTAATTAAATGAAAACCGAGTTTTCCAACCCGAGTTTTCTCAAATAAAACTGTGAACCAGACACACGTGGTTATCTAGGTTGGATATATTCTCTAGATTAGAGCAAAAAGTATTATACACTGTTCCTCAGTACTTAATATAGAACCTAACATATAGGGAATAGTAAATAGTGCATGACAGAAAACATACCCACTCACAAGATCAAATTCCTAAAGGGCCGTAAACCAAAACAAATTCTCTATAGAAGAGAGCTCTCTCTCGATGAGATAGCATTTGGGTTTGGTTAGAGAATTTGTTCTGATCCCTGAGTAGTATTTATATATAATTGTCTGCTAAGTGGGTAACGTTAAATATTGACTACTTGCTGAGCTTATCTTCAGGAGACTTACGGTGTACATCAAAGGGGGTAATGTTTATTATTTTCACAATTTCCTCAATTTTCCTATCGTTCTGAGGGTAACTTAATAGGGTGGTCAATACAATTAGTTGGGAGAATATATTCAGTTATCATTATGTTGCTGTTTCATAGTATGGTATGTCGGAGATTTTTTTCGCGATATATAGTTATTTATGTTTAGTTAAAACCACACGAAACATCAATAGACAAGCATGTGTCTAAATAGCTTAGGAAATAGAGAAATACCCCTGAAGTGGGATTGCTACAAACATTTTTACCCAAGGTGATACATCTTACCCAAGACCAGGTTTTTATCTTTGTACATACCACACTTTCTAGACTAGAGATGGTAAGTGTACAGTCTGGAAACGTGAACTAAATATGTATCAGTGGAACTACATCCGAATTACAATTTCTTTCGTGGTGGCATAGGGAAGTTGGAAGGAGGTGAAGGGAAGGAACAGTGAGACTTATGATTTCCCTTCCGGATAAGACTGTGTTTGATTTACTTTTTTAAGTGGTCATTTTTACAAAGTAAATTTGAATAATTTAAAAATATCGTCATAATTGTTTTAAGAACTCGTGGGTAAGGAAAACATACAAATAAAATTGAGGAAATCATTTGAATGGGCATAAAGAAATAGTCAAATCCAAGAATAACGAGTTGGAACCATAAAAAAATACAACAGTGACGGAGTTTAAATCGTGGACCTAGATTTGCCCTCCAAAAATCACTAACTGTTTTGAATTAGAAAGCCGTTAATTTCATAATGCGAAATCAATGAATTTTAGAATCAAAACTATACTAACAGCATACAAATAGTCCCTGCAAATTCTCTTTGTGGTGGTTTACAAGACAATGAGAAACAATCCACAACATACAAAACAGTACCAAAAAAAGATTAACATTCCTGTAATCTACTTATGTCATGATTCATTGATTAAAAAGTATGTCTAATTGGCGATTGAAAGGTTTGAAAGGATACTGGATGGATTTTGGATATAGTTACCATCTTTTAATAAGTTAAAAAAAGCGTCATAAACGCATTTTTGGAGGAATAATTAAACCTCCCCCACCATGACAAAGAGAGCAGATTTCCAGGTTCCCTCGAAAACGTTGCACAGATTCACTGGGACTGTTGTTTACCCATCCAGATTTGACTCTTTCTGTCTAACAACAGGGAACCAATGTGTGTGTGTGTGTGGTTGTGTGTGTGTGGTGTGTGTGTGTGTGTGGTGTGTGTGTGTTGTATGCTGTATAGTATATAACATCGTGATATATATATAACAGTGCGACGTAAACTTAGTTGTTTATATCACACGATTAGATAATAATATCCAGTGTGAATCACCTTCAGATCCATGTCTTAAGTGAACTATCTTTATCTCTGACAATCCCTTCACTTCTTCATTCTAGATCTATGGTCTGATAGGTGTTGATACAATCTGACAATTCCGAAGTTCTTATGCAAGTAGGAAGAAAAGTTTTGTGTTAGGGAAAATGTCTAAAATGAGGCTATTCACACATAATATGAAGTGAATGGTCTATCATACTAAGGAAATACATTTAAAAATTGTAACTTGAAACCTTGTTTTTAGATTTGGTCTTATCGTTATATATTGTGGGGACATGGTTACTCTAGAAGAGCGCATATCATACACAAATAAAACAAAAAATTCACACTAAAAGACTCACTTAATAATGTCGAGATAATTTTTATTGGTTCCGAAGAGAAGAGTCCAATTCACACTGTATCGACGATATAATTTTACAATAACATTTATTTAAATCAACGTTTGCTTTAATCAATACAGGAAAATCTTTGTAAAAGATGAAAGTTAATCGTCAGCGCAACCCTAGTTTAGGTACAAGTCAAAATAAGAGGGCATTAAAGGAGTTAAAAATATTAGAATCAAATTTTTTTTAGATCATTGTTTTTTCTGAAAACTCGAGCCATGTGTGTTTAACGTTAAATAAATGTTATATCACCGTCAGTTATCATATAGATTGGACTTAGAGAGGTGGACTGTCCAATAACTGTAATTGTAATGTGTCTGAAAGGTTGGTTACCAAGTATATCAAAAGCTAAGGAATATATAGTCTTGAGAAAAATTTTACTATACTATGTTAAAACCTTTTGAATATTCCCTACGTCCGATTTCTACCAAAGGAGGAGTCTGCGATGAAGTTATCTTCTTTCGTATATTGACAAAATGATATCCACTATTCAGGTTTGAATTATTCTATGAAAAAAAATCTAAGTTTTGTGTGCTTGATATATTGGAAATTAGCTCTCGGCTCCTCGAAATTTATAATTAGAGACAAAAGTTATGTTGGATATTAAGCAAAACAATTTTTAACCTTTCCAACGAAATGTGTTAAAGTTACTCGGCATGAGAAAGTACAACCATTTTTCATGGAACATCCACAGAAAAATTATTTCAGAGCATGAACGTCTGCTTGTTTGGGATGGTCTAACAAAACCATACTGTCCCATCCATCCTAGTACTAGGAGGACAATTATTCCTTTCTAAATTTATATGGATGGCCGTAAGTAATACAGTGTACAGTATATGCTAGTAGAGATTACAGCTTCTACACTTTCAATGCCTTAAATGGGAATGCTTAAACTAAAATTAATGCGATCCGCATAATATGTGGTTTTTTGATGAAACTTCTTGATGCGCTTGCCAAAACCCGGTTTGCAAGATAACTTCTGCATGATAATCTAATAGGGGCATATACCGTTACATGGTGTTACTGCATATCACAATCGAATCGAGATATTCTAACCCTGAATGTCTCAAGATATTATCACAGATCAAAGGAGATAAAGTAAGGAGATAACCAGTGTTACTCTTGAAATCGCCTGACTTAACATCATAAAAAATAAACGTTACATATTCCACCAGCTCTTCCATCAGTGTTGTATTTTCAGAATTCATCAATATTGACATGGTTAGAGTGAGAAACAGTGTTTTAAAATATCGGATATAATCTGCCAAATGAGAAATTTGCAAATCGGAATTTCGTGGAATCAACCAATCTTTCTTCTTGTAAGTAGTTATTATTAACATTCACAAAAGAACGAGATGAGTCACCCAATATTCTTCATGTACTCGAATTTTGTGATTCTTTGTGTTGCACGGTACTTTCCTTGTGAATATAATTTCACGGTAAGTGTGCTTTTATAGACGTTAATAATTACAAAATGTATCATCGCATTCTTAATAATATCTTAATATAGTTACATGCCTTTTATAGTTTATTCTAATTCGTTATACTTAACCTGAGTCGGATGGTGTAGGATGTGAGTGCTATTTTTACCTGCGGTATATCGGTTATCGCCTCTGCTATCTTACGGTTCATTTCACTTAATTCTCTTTTGCCACTCTTATCAGAGGTGTCCCAAGTTTGTAAGTCGCTAGGAGACCTCCGCCCCACTAATAGCAGCAGACAGGAAGCGGAAGTGAAGGCCGAAAGAAGTAAAATGTCACATCTTCACACAGGGAGGTGATTCTGAACAAAGTGTACATTGTGTAGGATCGGTCTAGGATAACACCAGTTAATACGTGTTATATCTTCTCTGCCATGGCCTCTTCGAAGATACCGGATATTTTCTTAAAGAAACTAGTAATTGAATGTTTATCTTAGAAATAATTGTCGTTCTTGTTATGAATGTTTCATATTCTCTGCTAGAAGTAAAATATATTATGACACTATAGTATTTTGCAGTTTCAAAACTTCAAACGGTCCATAAATTTCGTTTGAGGAGTATCAACACCCTTCGTTCTTACTGTTTGTTTTTTACAGCTTTTGCTATCCCGTTAATCGTGTTTGACCATGGATATACTAGTTTTATACTCGAATATTTTCATCCATTTGAAGCGTGGTGACGAGTTTCTAAAGGAATAAGGGAATGGTTTCGAAGAAATAGTTTCCATTACAAGGTAATATGCTAGGACACTGAGCTTTTCTTCTTTTGCTGTAGCCCATAAAAATATTATCAATGCGAGAATGTTAATCGTAAAATGTATTTATAATTGCGAGTTATGTTTTTCGTATGTTTTGAATATTTGTATGTTTTAATATGATCTATATGGATAATTGTCTGGATGTTTGAATATATCGTATATTTGTAATATTTTTGATACTCTATACAACTCATCTCTCCTCTCTCATATTGTATACTAAAACCACACAAACTGAATTGAGCCCGAATTTCTATATGAAATTCGAGATATGTACTTTCTCAGATATGAGGACTGAACACATTAGACACTTCGTATATAGATGTTCATATTTTAACAATAATATATTATTATTAATAATAATACTATTCCTGGAATTAGTAATAGCTTCATACAAAATCTATGTTCATATTGTGCTGCAAAAAGTTATAGGCAGTGAGTAATTATATGAATTTGGATATTGTAGTGGCAGCCAGTGGTAAATTCAATAAGTTAGTTTGTTATACGCTATTAGAAAACTAGATGACCTGTTGAGTGTTTGGGATAGCTCGTTGTATTTCAGAAATATCAGGTGAAGTTTTGCAGAGAAAATTCGATTTTATGCCTTTAGTACTTATAAACCATCTATTTTTTACTTTCCCTATTCGTACATTCAACATCTTCAACATGACTAGCTCGCTTAAATATCTAAATTCCAGTTATTTCAATTGCGATAAGTAGATCAGGAAATTGAATATATTTGGTCGGGGGGGGGACAATCACCATTATCACAGTAATGTAGCGTATGCCATCTAAAAATGTAGTAAATACATATGGTGTCCCATTTGTTTATCCGAAAATTGCGAGATACGAAGACACGGTTATATTTCTAGTTTTATGGTTATAAACAAAGTAGGCACACAGGTTAATGTTTTATTATGAAACGATCGAGTTTAGAGATGCTATCGAGTTCGTTCATAATTAATATTTTTAACAATGATGAGTGGTAGTTAAAATGGATGCCAAAGAGGTCTATTTATCATATTAGTTTGTTAAATGATTTGTGTAAAAAATATTTAAAAAATAAAGAACCATAATACGTAACATGCTGAGAAAGTATACTTTACTGGCCAATAAACACGGATCACACATATATAATTTTTACATATGTCAACAGCGATAACGATATTGTCGATTTAGATACCAATCAGATTGGACGTAGTGCCGCAACATAAACAAAACATAAATCAAGGGTTGTGGGTTTAACGCTTTGGAGTAGGACTATAAGGAAAATGGTAAGTCACCCTTATAAAAGATCATCGCCCATCAGTCTAACTTTCTCTTAATATAATTCTGTCAGTTACTTTTGTCCGCATCGATCATGATCTCCATATTGACTCAATCAAATGTTTATTTCGAGAACCCTGTTTAAATATAAAAAAATCTGAAACTACTCAAAGAATGGGGTTAATTTCATTAGCTCTAAAGAAATTTCCGAAAGGTGATTAGATTAATTTAGTACATAAGGCACAAAAACTGTACTTGCTGCTCAAAACTGCGCTATCATTAAATTTTCTTTTAGCCTGCTTTTCTTATATAGAAAAAAAACAAAATAAGTGAGCATTTAGCGATAAACAGTTTCTTCGTAGTGTAGAAATTCCCCATAAGATAGCTAGTAACTTCACATATCAAAGAGTTTTTATAATCTATATTTCATAAATAACTAATGCATAAGCGTGGTAAACATAATATATTTTATTAAAATGCAATATTAAATTAATATAGCAATATAATTATAAAAATACAATCTGAAAAACCATCACACATACTTTAGGCGCTTCTAGATGCAAAATTATTATTATTACGCTAGTAAAATGAAAAATATGGTTTCAGGAGACAGCAAAGATTGTTCGTAGTTTTGTTTAGGAAACTTAGCTCATAGCCATAAATGGATGTGTTAGAACCACTAAACAAAGAAATAATACCACAATAAATAAAAAATTATGGTTGTGTAAAGTGTTTTACGGGCGAAGATTTTTACCGTGAACAACGTCTTTTTCTGGTAGAATATTTATTGATATGTTATTATTAAATGCACTAAATAGGAACCTAAGGAATTGAATGAACCATCCGAATTGCCCAAATTTTAATCTATAGAACTTTATACTTTGTTTCACTAAAACCGTGTAGATCTTTAAAATTATTTATAATTTGGATTTTTAGAATGGTCAAGCTTGAATATACCATTTACTAAAATTGGATTATGAAAATCTTTTGCTAAACACAGTGTAAATCTAACTCGGGTGGTGATGGTCGGTTTAGTTGTTAGTTTGGTTCGCATGTTATGAATGAGTTTTAAGAGGTTATAATTTGTTATTTTAAACTGTTGAATAGCAATTACGCGCGTTTTTCTCAATCGACTGACTTAACGATTGTTTTTGCAGAGTGATTCTTAAACTAATAATTTACTTAATAATATCCACAATTTGTCAATATGTATGACCATTCAACTATAAACTCAGTTTTCAAATTTGTGTATCTAAAATTATTCAATCAATCCTAGTTTCCGCTAATGAAATATCGAGTGTACAATTATTTACTTATTGTTGTAGTTGTTGTAAATGACGAATCTAAGCATCTCATCATTTTCCACGAATAAGACATAGTTATTTGACTTTAATCCCGAGCGGGATCGTGCGGCTGGTCACTGGAAGGGCATCCGTAAGTTTACGGCGTTACAGCTTTTTTCATGAGTTGACTCCGGTGGACCCTAATTTAAGAACGTTGTCACGTCAAAAAACTAATTATCGAATAATTTATATACAGTGATATATGCTATTGTTTGCGCTCAATTATAGTGTGATATACAAGTGATTGTAGGCGTATATTTCCTCAATATAATTATCGAGGATAATACGTGAATAATATTCCCAACTTTATTAAATATAAACTCAGGAAAATAAAGATAACGTTTATATATAAATTAGCGATTCAATCGGAGAAGAGTAATCAGTGCATGGAAAGCAAAAGCTATAAAAAAATATAAAAAAAAAGTTGTTTTATATATCATCCTGTGGTAAAATTAGCTCCATAATCATTTCATCAAGTGCTTCCCAATTGTTAATTCTCGCTACTCTAAACAATGAATATTATTAAACACAATCCATTTTTTTTCATATGAAAAAATGTTACCTTTGCACCTTCTATGCAAAATTTACTTTACATTGTGTGCGAAGTGACACCTAGTTCCTTGGTCCGACTTCATAACGGCCTGGCCTGGCTACGAATGCCTAATTTTGAACAGCATCGTTCAGCATCGATGATGGTCAGGTTTTCTAGTTGTATATTAGGCAACGGTTGAGCTTAGAAGAAATACTGTTAAACATTATAAATGCTTATAAG
This sequence comes from Homalodisca vitripennis, assembly GCF_021130785.1. Taxonomy (NCBI): domain Eukaryota; kingdom Metazoa; phylum Arthropoda; class Insecta; order Hemiptera; family Cicadellidae; genus Homalodisca; species Homalodisca vitripennis. The sequence goes on along the minus strand of NW_025783169.1, from coordinate 3,214 downwards.
AAACTCCAGAAAAATGGTCATCTAAAAAGATATTCTAAAATCGGGTACTCCATGAGGAGTAAATGATTGAGGAGGAAGATAATAAAATATTGATATATTTAAAATGTATGACTCATGATTCAATAAATTAATGTCAAAATGAGGAACAACAACTAAGGGAATATAATGGTGGGGTCCTTTTTCGTTTAAGGGCCAGCACCTTGACAAACCATTACTATACCTGACTTGTCGAGTGCATTTCTAATCGTTTTTTTTTTGGTTTTATTAGTTTCGATAGGGCAATAGTCCAGGTACTACTTCTAGTATAAAATCGTCTTATCTTATCGTTAAACCGCGCGCCGCTTATCTTTTGCCTGTAATGAAACCTGCGTTAGTTCTTGTTCTGAAGTTTTGTGTTCAATGAAAGGCGAGGTGAGTTGATCTGGGCTTGGAATTTGCAAGCTCGAGTTAATTTTTTTTTCTAAAAGAGCGTACAGCAGCGCAGAAGCTGGCTGCGCAGCGGGGCAAACACCGCCGTGATTACGTTTTGAATTGTTGAATAGGCAAGCTAGGGTCGTTTTGTGGCTGGCCCTTAAACGAAAAAGACTCTAATGCGTGGTATTGTCGTAACTACATCGTAAGCCGTATATACAGGCTGTATTTATTAAAGCCTTGAACCCCTCAAGTTTTTATGGATGGCGTTACAGATAAAAAGCTAAAATTGAGTATATTGGTGCAGAATATAATTTTTTCCACACAAAACAGCGAAGGGTCCGTGGAGAATGCGCGTAAAAATGATTCCAAATTAAAAGCCTATAGTTAAATTAATTTTTATACAGAGTGAAAAACGAGTTTTTCAATATTTTTTCATAATGATGTGTATGCTCAAGTATTAGAATTGATACAATTACATGTGCATTTTATAGCCTGGCTACTCATTTAGGTAAAATATTTGCGAAATTTTAATCCTTACTCTAAGTGTTCTAAGCTAATATCTAGCATGTGTTAAACTATATTTTTACAACCGTTTCAAAAGACGATGATTTACAAAAATACATGATTGTTGCCAAGTGTTTTTTTTGTTCTTGACAGAGGATGTTAGAACAATGCCAACATTTCTTTAATAGCGGTGTTTCAAATAAAGAAATTCTTTTGGATAAAGTAGCCCTATCCAGTTTTAAATTTTTGCGCTTGCCTGTGTTTGTTGTTTAACTGAAAAATCATAACTGAAAGAGTTTTAATTTGTTATTTTTGCCAATTTGGCAGAGAATTTAATTAATATCATGGTATACCATTATTATGACTACTAATAATAACTACACTTCAATTGGTTTCATATTGTTAGCGATTAAAACCGTCCTAATGCTAAACTTTCCGGGAAATATGGTGTATAAATACAAACAATTATTACTTAATTATAAAGAACTCCAGTTTTTAGAAATAAAATCCTGTACATATCATAATTTTTATGATGAACTATTAAAAATAAAAAACAATTAAGAAACTAAATTTTTCATAAGTTGAGCAAATACTATTCTTTATGGTTTTTGATTTAATTAATACGATTCAATTGATAATAGTATTTAGGTGTTCTGTCTTTTTATAAGGAGAGGTATATATATCCATCTACGATATTTTGCTTCTTTAGATTTGCGTTGCCATCTCCATTACAATTCTTATTAATAAACGGAACACTAGTTTTTAAAATGGATAAAACATGCAAATGTATATTTTTCAAATTTTAACCTTAAAAACTACTATAGAGATTTATAAAATCCTTCTAGGAACAATATATTAAATTTTCAAAAATTAAGAGAGATTATATAGTCAAAAAAAAGGTTTATATCCCTTTATCTTATCAAAAAAATAGTCTCACCAAATTTTTCTAAACCCCTATTTATTGTGTAATAATATACAAAAATCACAAACCTTTTTAAAGTACTTAGTAAAAAAAGGTAAAAACCTGCCTCAACGAAATTATTTCTCAGAATGCACAGATTCCTCTCAAGCTACCAAAAAGGCGGCAATTGCACACCGTCAAAGATAAATGCAGAGCTTTGATGATAATTGGTTTTGAAGGTTGGGCCGACCTAATAGGCTGACACTATTATAGTGCAGCTGATGATGATTTGTGAGATTTGATTAATGATCTGAGTTTTCGATTGAGTCAGATGAACAATGACAGTTCCCACCTCAGCCGCTGCTTTTGGTCATGTGCGATTGGGACCACCACAGTTTCGAACCCGGCACTGTACCACATTGTTACTGCTTAACTTATTTGAACCAGTTTGTCATAAATACAGCATAAATTATTAATAAACAACACACAACACACACACCACACATCCACAACACACTACACACATATATTATAAAAATAATATATTATATATTAAATATATATATATATATATATCATATATATGAAATATATATATAAATATATATATATATATAGATTATATTCATTTAATTAGATATAACTATTATTGAAAATTAATATATACGGGTATTAGAGGATTTTAAATTGTGATCTATAGCAAAAATTAGTTTCAATAATTATGTTCAAAAATTACACACACACACACACACACACACACACTACACACACCACCACACACACACACACAACACACACACACACACACACACACACACACCCATATATATTATGAACGACAATAATTTAAATTTATATAAATAGCCAAGAGGAATCAACGGACAAGATTTGACGTAGGTGCTATGCTTATTGAAAACATATAAAATGGTGGTCTTTATATGCGGAAATTGTACTTGGGAGGGGGGAGGATAATCAAATCTGAAAATTTTTAATTTTATTATATTGTCCATTCAACTTTTACAGAGGTATCGCCGGTGAACATTTTGAAATACACGTTCTTATTGTTATTGTTTAATTTTATACACAAAATGGTTTCGCCAAAGAATCATAGAAATCGATTTGAATTTTAAAAGTTATTTTAATTTAATTTCAAACTAAAATGATTGGCAAAGGATACACATTACTTCTAAACACTTTAAAAACGTAGAATGACTGTGTTTTGGATACACTTTTGGGAAAATGGGTTTGATTGTACACAAGTAATATATCTTCTAGGATTATTTGAATTATTGCCCTTTAATTAATCTATATTGGGTTAGTCATCATTATTATATATTATACCGTTTATATTCAAGATTTTATGAAAAAAGGGATTAGTTTTAAATATTCCCAAAA
>NW_025783168.1:0-31440 GCF_021130785.1 Homalodisca vitripennis | reverse complement strand
CTTGGTCAGGCTTTAAGTTTGCTGTCAGTAGTCTTTTAGATCTGAGTAGACAAGAATGGAGTTTCCCTTTTGGAATTAGACTAATATTTAGGGAATTGTCTATAATATAGAGTTACTGCTGGTTCCTTAGTAAACATCCCCAAATTTCTTATCAATTTTGTAATTATGTTTTTCAGGAAAACGTGTTACTGGAAGCAACGAAGTGTAGCAGTTCCATCAAAGTGATAGACCTTCGGGCAGTTTCGTGTTACTCACACCAGAGAGTCTAACACGTACATACGAACAATCACGGTTCTATCGGTTCGCAGCAGAAGTGATCCTCGGATCTTTTCCGTACGGCACTTCCCATCGACATGTGGGAGTTTAAGGTGAGGCCAACTTCTGTTGGGTGATTGTCACTGAATTGGATTTCCATAGTAGTCAGGTCTATGTATTAATTGAATCCTATCAAAAACCAATTTCCAGCGTTGTTTTAATTGGCCATTCATAATTTTGAAATCTACACCTTTACGTTCGTATTACCAATTTAAATCCTGTTTCTTATAATTATGTTTGGGATCCAGTGTGGCACATATATTGGACAGCATATACTTGTGCATTAAATTACATTTTGAATGACGACTGACTTTGAACAATAAGATATTATACTTTAAACAATATCTCTTCTGTAAACAAGTTTGTTTAAGGAATGTTTTCCTCTGTAGTAAAATTTTCACCTTGATAATACTGTATAATAAAGAAACAAGTAATAATATAATAAAAGAACAAAAGTATTATTATAATAATTCAACAGAAATATTATGTATAATTTAAACTAAAACAGGGGAATATGCAAAACTAAAAGTCAACGTCATAAAATCGTCTAAAACAGAATTATAGCAGATATGAATAGTTTTTGTGAAAAATCGCTGACAGCTTGTCACACAATTAGCCAGCCGTAAAATATAAAGAAAGGGAAAAGAATAAAATCAACTTAATAGCTTAATGGACTGTTTTCCAGTTTACAACTCATTTTTAAGTAAAAAATGTTTACAATACAAAAACAATTCCTTTCTCCTTACTGCCGAGGAAAATCAGAAAGTTATGTTGTAAAGGTAGTAAATAAATGGGCACTTTCTGTTATAAATACGGTAATTGCTTAACATCCAAAAAACCAACAGAAAAACGCCAATATTTTTTATTCTGTTTGGTGTCTATGAAAAATAGATTTTCAAGAATATGAACATGACTTAAGACTGATTCCCCTACAGTATTCAAAAAGAAATCATACATTAGAAAAAGTAAGTCATTAAAAAAGACTAAACTTTTATGTTTCACACATGTTTTAGAAAACAAACATTCATTTTTGAAAAAATGAGCCTCACACCTAAACACACCCAACAACCCATGTGATCCAAAAGTTATAAAAACCTTTTCCAACACTTTAAAAAATGAGTAGTTGATTTTGGCATGTAAAGAAAAGAATTATTATTCTTTTATGTGTTCTGAGTAATTGTAATAAATAATCTATGTATTGGATGAATGTCACTGAGATGTGTGATCACGTGCCAATCCAGTGAAGACATGCATACCAAACTGCCCATGCAATCACAGAGCAAATTGCTACCAGTATGAGGGTTAATTCAACAATCGATAAACTGATAACGGGTTATTTTGTTGTGTTTATGTATAATACCAGTAAGCAATGCTGTGTTACCCAACACTTATCATCTCGAAGTCACCTCAAGGTTAATTGTCAAGTTTGCTGATAACAAGTGCCCTACTTTGGGGCAGAGCAACCTTCACTTGTGTCATATAAATAAAACTTGTGTAAAGCCTAAATAAGACTTCATGGAGATATTCTGTGGTATTTTGAGAATTCATGATTTGACAATGAAGTAAACTTGTTTTCATAAAAAAACAACTAAACCAAAACAGTAGTTAATTCTCAGAATATACTCAGCAAAGTTGACGTGTGCAGGTTGTATCCTGGCAGAGCTGTACACTGGCTACCCTCTGTTTCCCGGGGAGAATGAAGTGGAACAGCTGGCCTGTGTCATGGAGGTCCTCGGAGTCCCACCCGAGGATGTCATCATGAATGCTTCCAGAAGACGACTATTTTTTGGTGGGTTTCTGAGATTTTAACTTCATTTTTTTAATGTAAGCTGTGCATCATGTAAAAAAAGAAAAGATGGATTTTTGTTTCTAAGTCAAGCAGTAGTAACAATATTTTGTAGATGAGCAATTTCTTTATATTCATGTAATTTTTATTTGCTTCTTATTAAAATAACAAGGACAAACTAGTTTTTATTTATTTTAATTCCTGGTAAATGAGAAAACAATTATTATAGTGAGAAAACAAATAACATTTATTAAAAGGATTGGCCATGACATTTTGTTTTGTCTCATTCTAATCACATAATATTTGTGTAATCAGTAAGAAAATGAAAATAAAATCATTGTTACTTACCGGTGTAACAATGGTTGGGAGAGGGGGTGATGAGATAGAACTCCCCTAAAAATTAAAGCATATTTCTATAACAGCCATAAAACTTCTTTGAAATATAGTAGTTAAATGTTTTAATTTAAATATTAATCTTAATTCATTTAATTTTTGATTAAGCCCATGTCCATCAATCGGTCTGCTCTCAACCAGTCCTCATTCCTCCAAGCAAAGTCCCAGTTATGCTACAGTTACTTACGCAATTAATTGGATCACTTACTCCTCCACCTTCACTTAATTCTGAATATGCCTTCACTTTAATTGATGTTCGACAAGTGAGATTGACAGAATTTGTGTTTTGCTGCAGACTCTAAGGGCAACCCGAGGTGTATCACCAACAGTAAGGGTCGCAAGAGGAAGCCAGGCTCCAAGGACATTGCGACAGCCATTCGCTGCAATGACAAACTCTTTGTGGACTTTATTACTCAATGTCTCAAGTAAGTAGCTTATTGTAAATAAAATCAAGTCTACTCCATTCCAATACCTGTGACATTCATATTATTGGAATATTAGTATAACCATAGAGAATATAACATTTCGTACAGAGGGAGGACAAGCAATAGGGCAGAGACACTGTCTTGCTCCAGCTAAGCAAGTGAATTAAGATCGTGCTAAATGTTGATTCTTGGTTTTTGAAAGAACACAATGGCAAGGTCACTCAGGCTGTTGTGCTACACTCAATTTTTACTACATTTGTTTCACTCACTTCACCTAGGCTTAGTAGTTTTTCTCATGTCTACTATGTTATACTAATTAAAGTTAACAAGCTACTTAACCATTTAAACTCATGTGCTCTTTAAATTATTCAGTATAGATTATTACTTATACTTCTTTAATGGCCATCACTTATCTCAGAAATTTTTAGAATAAAATTTAAAATAGGATGACCTATGATACTTCTGTTACAATTCGATAAAAGAATGTGTGACCATTAGGGATGGGTAAAATAGCATCTAATGTACCCACCACAGTAAACCGGCTTTTAGAAAACCGTTGAGTATTATACAGTACTTTCAGTTTCACTTAAACGTTTTGTGGAGCAGTTTCAAAACACAACTATTCTTTGTAGACGATTCCTGTAACGGAACAAGTCATGCGACATTGAGAAACTATGTAAAGTTTGCCATTGCAGAGAATTGCTCCTTCCCAATAGTTGGGATCCATCGCTTTGTGGACCAGTTTCGGCACAACAGTTCTTTGCAAACCGTTTTCCGGCTGCAACTGAAACTATTGTGACTGTTGCGGAAGATTCCCGACTTTACCCATGCCTATTGGACCATGGATAACTGCTAGTATTTCATCTTTGGGAACTCACTTCAAACATATAGAATAAAAATAGATGCGAGACAATTACTTTGTTCTTCATTGAATGCTCCTTTATGCTTTGGTTATATTCATTTATGATATTAAAATGTAGAAGCACACCACTCCACGTGTTGCATAATAAGCTTGGTTGTTTTAAAATCTATAGCTCATGTAATTCTTGAAATATCCTGTGTACAGATAGGAATACAGACAATCATACAAGAAGTAACTTTTACCTCCTCCGGACAGATGAAGGAGAAATTTTGTCAGTCTTCCAAAATGATAAGCTCAATGACACTCAGCCAAGTTCAATGATTAGACCATGCACTATCACTGTCTTGTTTCTTGTTGCCACCATGGTTACCCATAAGACCAATGTAAAAAATATTCATATACTCAGCCAAGTCCCCATGGATTGACGTCATCGAAATCAGTGTTGCCCATATAAAAATGAAGCTTCATGCAAACTTTCAAATGTTTAGGTCAGTTAGTTTTCGAGATATTGTGCAGACAGAAGTCAAACTTAAATGTATAGCATATATAAGTATGTGATAGGCTTTGATAACGCTCAGCCAATTAGTTCTTTAGCACAATTACCACTTTAATATGTAATATTCAGATTAGATATTGTTAAGCTGATTATTTGATTTGTATTTTCTTAATCAAAATTGTCAAGTTTATTAAATATTTAAGAGTCAAAGGAATATATTGAATTTTTGAAAATTCTTGGAAAATGAGAACAACTCGTATATATATCAGAGTTTTACATTTTCCTCTAGTAAACTGGTTAATAGTGATCTGTGTGTTTTTCAGTTGGGACAGCAAGAAGCGTTTGTCACCTGACGATGCACTAACGCCATGAGTGGCTCAAATCAGCGACAGTGGCACCCAGCGCAGGGGCAGAGGTGCGGCGGTCGCCCTCCTCAGCTAAGCCACCAGCCAGCAGCTGCATACAGGATCTACCGTGCCGGCAAACCGACCAAGCCGGACCTCAACCTAGATGACTCGGGCACCTTTCTGCCACCCATACTATGAGAACAGAGCAGGAGCCTGTAAATAGACTTCGCTGCGGCGATACTTGATCTCATGAGGACAATCAGTGCACGTGTGTGCGTGCGTGAACCTGCGCGAGGCGGTATTGTTTCGTGTTACCAGCGACGACTGACTGACCGGGCCCGACACGATTTTTCCAATCGTTTAGTCAACTCCACTACCGATCCTAGAAAAGATTAGTATTAAGATATAATTTTCCTACTAAAGTGTTTTGCTTTAAACTCGCTCGTTTTATTTATAATATTAATTTAGTCATAATAATTTATATTTCTTAACCTCATGAAACTTCTGTTTCACGACCGTATCTGTTAAGTACTCTTATCCTATTAAGTTTTTATAAACTTTTGTGTTTGTCGCTTTTTCTGGCTTCCGTTATTGGACTTTGAATTTCAATGTACATACAAAGCATCGCTACTGTATTTATCAAATGTATTTTATGTTAGCCCTAATACTAATACCAGGATAAATGTTGAATCCCCGTAAACTCAGATATAACCAGAATGCTCAACAGATGGAGACAAAGCCAGACTGTACGTGATGTGATCACAAAGCCAGACTATATGTGATGTGATCACAAAACCAGACTGTATGTTGATGTGATCACAAAGCCAGGACTGTACGTGATGTGATCTTACAGCCACTGTCGATGGTGTGTGTCGCTCACGACTAGTATTACGCTTGGTCCGATTACAGTGCAACGTTTTTACAGTGACGGGTAAATTTTTTATCATTCTTCATAGTGTTGATTTTAAATTGTTTTCGTCACTTCTGAATAAGATCGATGAAGAAACTGAGTGATTGTAAATGTTTTAAATTTTGTAGTTTTAAAGATTTCCAAGTAAAAAATGTCCATAGTGTTTTATGTATTTTTATATTTTTTTGTTTTGTTTTCCATGGTCTGTGTAGTGGTCATTCTGATACATGTTCCAAATAAACCAAGTAATTAAAGATTGTCTTTCATTAATAAGTTGTTCTGTTATTTTGTGTTCCTCCCTGAAACTGATTCACCGTCATAATGTGTTTACAATATAGAAGTTTTACTGGTAACTCTATTAAGTTAATAGAGTTTATATAGTGCCATTTACTAAAATCGTATAATAAATTATTTTTATTTAGGTCCATTATGTTTATTTTTCTAATAGACTTAAGTGAAATTGAGAGAAATTCACATAATTTCATAATGTTCCATTTCTATTAATGATATCGTAGATTTCAATACAACAGAACACAAAAGATGTACGACTCACATTTTCTATCTAAGTTTAAAAAGTTTGAACTTTATCTTGATTACAAAGTTAATATTGATTTTTACTATCATTTGAACACTTTTCGTCCTTATGCATTCTACATTTTCTCATTTTTTAACTCATCCTTACATATCCCTTGTTAATGTATTTGTATATGAAAAAATCGTTAGCATTGTGCTTTAAACTTTAGTGCTACAAGGTTCTGTGATCATGTGTCCCTTCAAAACCAACATATTAGAATATATGGGGCTACAATACATATTTATTGACTGATTTCCTTAATTTTTCTGGAATCGTCCATTTTTAGGCATACTAGTGTTACTTTTTTCTTTATTTCATTGAAACTTTATAATACCCCAAGCAGAAGCTCTAGAGTTGTTATTCAAATACATTGTTATATTAAAAGTTCCTGTTAACTCGTGTTTTTGTTTCTTTTTCTCAGCACAATATTGATTTTAAATTAACTTTGTAAAGGACATAGCTCAAACTAGAAATCAGTGGTATAATATGAATGTACATAACTTACGCAATAATCACTCCTATACAAGTGTTTTCTATAGGCCTAGAACAATGGCTCTTCAAACAGAAGATGTATAAGGAAATGTTGCTATATAAATTTTAGTGATTGTAAAAATCTTGGTAAAAACCCTTGAAGTGTATAGTCGTACACTTAAAATTAGTCTACAAGAGTTTTGATTGAGTGAGTGTTTATTGGAGTCTATCCCATATTTTGTATTTAGTTTATAATACAGCAGATTTCTGTCTTTGTGTGTTTCCATATGTGTGCACGATAACTTGACATGAGTTGATTTAGAGCATTGAAATTTTCTGTAGAACTCAATTTCTTCTAGATCTAAAAAAAAAAATCTAATTCGAACTGAAAACGGTCCATTTGCTTGAGAGTTGCTAGATGGCGTTGATCACGTGTAAACACACTATTATTTGAAGGCCTCCTGGTAAACATATATGTTTAATGCAAAGGCCAATGAATGGAAACAAAAGAACAAATTCTTTGTTTTCCTAATACATAAAAATTCTCAGCTAAAAACTGCAATTAAGCCTCATGTCACATAGTGCTAGGCCAGTTGGATAGGTTACATCATGTCACATGTCAGTCATCCCATAGGCAGTGGTGGGTTTAAACAATAGGCTCATTACAGGTTATGATCTCAGTGTTAGGACATCATAGTGTAGTCTGCCACGAAAGACAACAGTTTTAGAATATTTCATCATTCAATTGATTTATAATTTCATAAAAATCTCTTTATCTTTTATCTCCCTAATATGGAATATCAACATTACAAAATTCAAATAATTTTATAGGTACTGGATTTACCTCAAGTTTTGACTGCACACACTATTAATCTTTTCATGAGTCTGTATGTTTATGCGTTTATTATCCCGCTGGCCTCACTTCAGTGCGTATTTGATTGGGAATAGTTGAGTGGGAAGTAAAATCACTATTACCACTTATGTATATATTGCCACAAGACATCATCCCCTTACAGAACTACAATCTGTACAGCAGCATTATCGAAATAAATGAATGATTTTCAAAAACTCCACTAGATGTTACAAATGATAAAAGCAGTAAAAAGTTAGTTCTTGATAGTAGCTTATGACAAAATACTGTGCAGACAGAACCAAATGGCAAATGCTGCTGCACATTGCTTCGGCTATTCTTTAGAGTAATCATAAGTGGGTCCTCAGTGCCTTAAAAATCATGACATTTTACAGTCGTAGGATATATATTCAATTAAAAAATTGTAATACGTATAGTTTTTGTCTGAAAAAATCTAATATTTCCTTTTTCTTATAAAGTAAAATGTCAAGAAAAATATACTGTTTTGCATTATATTGTTTTAAAAATTAAATAAAAAAAGTAAAACAAATTTAAAATTTTTGACGTGACAACGTCTTATATTAGGTATTTAGTTGCGGCTCGGAGTCACTCATGAAAACTAGTGTAACGCCCGGGTAACGTTACGATGCCCGTACAGTGGGTCCCATCGGTCCCCGCACGGGATGCGCACGGGATAAAAAGCAGATAACTGTGGGTCCGCCGCACGGGATAAAGCAGATAACTATGTTTATTCGTGAAAATGTGGAGTGCTTAGATTCGTCATTTACAACAACTACAACAATAAAGGTAAATAATTGTACACTGATATTTCATTATCGTAAACTATGATTGATTGATTAATTGTTAGATTGACACAAAAGTTGAGAAACTGAGTTTATAGGTTATGTCATACTATTGACAAATGTTGATAGTGTTAAGTAAATTATTAGTTTAAATCACTCTGCAATCAATCGTAATTCAGTCGATTGAGAAGAGAAACAGCGCGTATTGCTAGTCAAACATTTAAAATAACAAAATTATAACCTCTAACCTGTCATAACAGTGCGACCAAAACAAACGAACTAAACCGACCAATCACCACGCGCGGAGTTTAGAATTTTAACTGTGTTTTAGCAAGAATTTTCAAATTCCAATTTTAGTAAATGTTTTATTCAACTTTACCATTTACAATAACAAATTTTAATTAATTTCAAATTATGTACAATGTTTTAGCAAACAAAATATATTTCTATAGTTAAAATTTGTGCAATTCTTATTTTCATTCAATTCCTTGTTCCTATTGTGCAATTTAATAATATTCATATCAATAAATATTCTTACCGAGAAAAAGACGTTGTCACGTAAAATCTTCGCCCGTATAAAAACCGACTTTACAGGCAACCATAATTTTTTTTTTTTTTAAGCTTGATTCTATTTAAAATAAATATTTAACATTGCTTTGTATCACACTTATATAAATAATCAAAACAAAATCTTATACTTCAGTTAAATGAGACAAATTTTAAGTGTAAACCTTTAACAGAAGTAAAAGTTATGAAAGTGAAATGTAAAGGTTGACACTGTCTAATTTTTTTTAAATGCCAATAAACTTACATGTGCCCAATACATATATTCGAACTGCTCAGGTATATTTAGCTTGAATATTTCACTTCTGGACAAAAGTATTGCAACAATCATCATTATTTTTCTTAACCAGTTCTAATTTTTAAATTCAACTAAATATCTTTTACAAGTTTATTCAATCTTCACATTAGGGTCATTCCATACCAAATCAACCAATGGTCTGAACCTTGACCTCCTCAGATTTGTATGATTTTTTGTTTATGTGTTCTACCCACAAGAAATAGTTAAAATCCAAAATTTCAAATTTTTTGGGCTTTTCGTTTTTGAGTTACAGGCATTTTAAAAAGCCAAAAAAATACAGTTTTCAGTCAATTTACGAGATTATTTAAAAATGACCTAGTTCAAAAACTTATAGCACCTAGAGAGCTAAAATTTGTAGCATTCTCTTCCATCTTGAAATTCCCTTCAATTAGATGTATCACATGACTATGTTACATACATTTACAAAATTTTCAAAAATATTCAAAAAACATTTTTTGAATTCCTAAAATACGTTCCCTTGGATTTGATCAGGAAAAATATATGTATTGCCCATTATCATTGACTACATACATGCAAAGTTTCAGGATGGGGTGTAAATGGGTTCATATTTAAAACAATTTTTTTCCTACTGGAATACCTGCCGGTTTATGTGTGCGTGAGCTGCTTCTGGGCTACACATACTATTCTCGGGACATATGAAAACTGATATGAACCTAAATTATTTAAATAGCATACCTTTTTAAGACTCTGTTTAGTTGAACTTGGTTCTGAAAAATAATTCCTTTAACAAACTTTTTAACAACATTGTAAAATATAATAAATAGCAAGTACAAAAATGAAAAATATATAGGCTTGTACATGTAATTTTATATATATATATATATATATATATAGTTTATAATAATATATATTATTATGAATTTGTGTATAAAACCAGCCACATGGCCAAGAATGCAATTCATAGAGAGAAAACATGTGGCAACCTGAAATGACAACTTGCTTTGCAGTGCCCAGTCAGTGGTTTTCATGTCACAACTTGATTTGCTGTGCCCAGTCAATCAGTAGTTTTCCACTGTTACAACTTGCTTTTCAGTGCACCAGACAAGCCAGTTGCCTGAATGTCTTGGTTGTGTAAACATCTCAGCACATTTTTAATCTTATATTATTATTTGTTCAGTCTTAGTTATAAAAGTGTACATTAATACTGTTTTAAAACTTATCTTAGTGTATATAGTTACAAGTGATTTGGGTGTGTGTTTTTTTATTGGTGCCAATAAAATTGCAAATAATAATGTGATGCAGGTACTTACCTCTACAAATATTTATAAATAATTATACATACACAGCAAAATAAACACATTTAGCAAAACATTTTTAAACTAAAAATTCTCTAGTTTAAAAAAAAATATATTAATATTAAACTTGCATTAAAAAAAAAGAACTTTTTATAACTAAAATGGCATCTCAAAAGAACTGGGCAGTTATTTCTACAAAATGTTGTAACCCTTTTAAAAACTGATAAACATAAGAAAATGTGTGCAAAATCGCTTACGAAATGTAACAGACTGGATGTGTTCTTTAGATTTAGGAATTATTAGTGGCATGAAAATTTGTGATACTTGTCGGAAAAAGATTTATGAATCTTACAAGACAGATGAAGAGGTTTTGCAAACTACTGGAACTTCAAATTTGGATGAATCTTTTACTGATCCACAATCCTCTTTAGATTATTTTAAATAAATCACTGGAACTAATCGGCGAGTCACCCCTTAAGAAGAAAAGTTTAATGTACCTAGCTACACAAAAAAAAAGGAAATTGGGATAAAATTAAAGTTACCTTAGAAAAGAACTTATTGCCAGAGTCAAGCCAACAGGAAGTTGTTGAGCTTATTGAAGAGTCACGAAATAGAGATGTTTTTGCAACAGCTTTAAAGAAAAATTTTGCCCAGTACAAATAAAAAGAAGTGAAAAAAATAGACAATTTTGTCTATTTTACCTAAAAGCTGGAGTTTGTCAAAAAATTGAAGAAGAATTTGAAGTTACAAACTACATGGCTAGAACAGCTAAAAAGTTGGTACAAGAAAAAGGGGATTCTTTCAACCCCATAACCCAAAACCTGGAAGAACTCTTAGTGAAGTTACCGCTGAATCTGTAAAAGATTTTTATAATTCTGATGAAGTTAGCAGATTGATGCCAGGGAAAAAAGATTATGTAACAATCAGAAATAAAGAAGGAAAACTCCAGATACAAAAAAGATTGGTTTTGGCCAATTTGCATGAAATATACCAGTTGTTCAAGGAAAAAATTCCCAGAAAACAAAATTGGTTTCTCAAAATTTTGTGACTTAAAGCCCAAAAAACTGCATTTTTGGCTGGGAAAAGTGGGACCACACACTGTATGTGTATGTACCTTGCACCAAAAAATTAAGCTGATGATGAATGGAGCAAAAAATGCAAGATTTGAAATTTGATGATGAAACTACTCTAAAATCGTATCATTTCCTGCCTGGCCAAGATTATGTGCAATCCAACCTTCTCAGCATTGTTACATGGATGGTGTGTAAAGAATGCCCTGGTATTACTAAATTAAAAGAACTATTGACTACCACATTTAATGATGAAATGATTGATGAAGTCACCTTTAAAAGGTGGGTAACTGTGGATAGGTGTTTGATGGAAACTGTAGTCAAAAGTACGGATGATTTTATTGATGATTTTTTGGAAAAACTTATGAAACTCAAAACTCATTCATTTATAGCCAACCAACAGAAAGAATACTACAGTGAAATAAAGGTAAATTTGACTGAAGGTCACGTTGGTAGTAAATTGTGATTTTGCTGAAAATTATTCGTTTGTTGTACAAGATGAAATACAATCCTTCCATTGGACCACATCCCAAGCAACCTTGCACCCTTTTATCATTTATTACAAATGGGAGGGAAAATTGAAACACTTACAGTATGTTTTTTATCTCAGAATGCTTAGAACATAATACAGTAGCCTTCTACGTCTTTCAGAAAAAAACTCTTAGAAATCTTAAAAGAAAGATTGCCTTTTACGCTCAAGAAGATCACATACTTTTCTGACGGCAGCGCTGCACAGTACAAGAACAAGAAAAACTTCTACAACTTGTGTTTTACACAATGCAGATTTCAATGTGGAGGCAGAGTGGCAATTCTTCGCAACATCCCATGGCAAGAGTGCATGCGACGGCCTTGGCGGAACTGTTAAGCGGCTAGCTGCTAAAGCCAGCTTACAAAGACCGTATGACCAACAAATCCTCACACCTAAACAACTATATGATTTTGCTGTGACAAATATAAGAAGCATTGATTTTCAGTACTCCACGATAGAGGACTACCAAGAGACCGAAGAATTGTTGCTGCCTCGATATAGTGAAGTAAAAGCAATCACAGGCACACAAAAGTTTCATTCATTTCAACCCCATACAGAAAATCAAATTAATGTCAAGCCTTACTATTTTAGCTTTGATGGATCCCTTGAATGTGTGACAACCGTAAAGCTAATAAACCCCAACTGATTTGGAAAAAATTCATGGCGGATTTGTGACTGTGGCATATGATGACTCTTGGTGGCTTGGGTGCATTGAAAAGAAAACTAATGACATTTACAAAATTAATTTTTTGCACCCAAAAAGGTCCAGCACATTCTTTTTTTTATCCACAGCCAAGAGATATACTTGATGTGCCAGGAAATACGCTCTTGCAAACAGTGGACCCAACGACAGCATCCGGAAGAACATATTCTTTGACACCTGAAGAAATGAAGAGCTCTTCTAAAGCTATGGAAATTTATCTCACAAGATTAAGAAGAATTAATGTAAAGTAGTGTTCCATATCAGTAATAAAGAGTGTAACCGTGTACTATGTAAATACTTTCATTACATAAATATTTAAAATTCTAAAAAATACAGGGAGTTAGTAATAACATGAATGTGTGGCCTACATAACTATTATATTGTTATTTTTAAATAAAGAAAAAATTGCAAAAGATATAACCTAGGTATTTCAGTCACAGAATAAATTGGTTCATGTTTGAGCAAAAGAAGACAAACAAACAATAGGTAAGTGGTGTTAGGGCATATACACGTTTTCATTATATATATTTTTTTATTATTTTTGTTTTTAAACCCTTTAAAAAATTTTTTTAAAGGAATGATTTTAGCAGTTATCAAAATAACTTTAAAAAAGTTCAACTAAACAGAGTCTTAAAAAGGTATGCTATTTAAATAATTTAGGTTCATATCAGTTTCATATGTCCCGAGAATAGTATGTGTAGCCCAGAAGCAGCTCACGCACACATAACCGGCAGGTATTCCAGTAGGAAAAAATTGTTTTAAATATGAACCCATTTACACCCCATCCTGAAACTTTGCATGTATGTAGTCAATGATAATGGGCAATACATATATTTTTCCTGATCAAATCCAAGGGAACGTATTTTAGGAATTTCAAAAAATGTTTTTTGAATATTTTTGAAAATTTGTAAATGTATGTAACATAGTCATGTGATACATCTAATTGAAGGGAATTTCAAGAGGAAGAGAATGCTACAAAATTTTAGCTCTCTAGGTGCTATAGTTTTTGAACTAGGTCATTTTTAAATAATCGTAAAAATTGACTGAAAACTGTATTTTTTTGGCTTTTTAAATGCCTGTAACTCAAAAACGAAAAGCCCAAAAAATTTGAAATTTTGGATTTTAACTATTTCTTGTGGGTAGAACACATAAACAAAAAATCATACAAATCTGAGAGGTCAAGGTTCAAATCATAGTGTAGAATTGGTTGATTTCGCATGGAATGACCCATTAGACTAGTGAATTAATCAAAAATTAATCCAATTTTACCAGAAAAGTAATGTACGGATGGAAAAAAATAAAAAAAATAAAGCCGAAATACTTTTGGTATTAAAACATAAAATAGTACATTTCCAATAACTAACAGTTTTCTAGTATCTGGTGATATCCTGTCTTGCATGGATTACTTCCTGGAGCCTTCCCCTCATACCCCTTACTAGATAGATATTGGGGTTATTATTCTAACTACAAATTATTTTATCACTCAAAACTCGTCAGAATAGTCAGAAATTGTTTGTTAAAGACTGGTGGAAGAACAAGATTGGGCGGTTAGACAACACATGAGAAAATATAAAGAGAGCAGATTATCACATTACTTTTATCTTTGTCTATTCATCTTCCAGGAATTCATTTAGTTTTTCAAGAGCTCTTATTTTTCACCGCACAGATCTTGAATATTTTTATGGCAAATAGAATAATTTATTAATCAACTAAATAAAAAAAAATAGTTGAAGGGTACCCAATAACTGCTGTAAGCCTTGAATGCAAAGTTTCCATAGCTGTATATTAAAAGGGTGAAATTTTCAGTAAATGTCGCTAAGATTTTTACAGTTTACATACTTGTTACATAATTGTACAAAATGACAAATTTCCATTTCCTATTAAAATATTTGTTCACATTAAAACTACTTGGCTTATTATAGTACAAAATATATTATTTGATTATGAGTAATCCTGCAAAAATAAAAATTTGAATGTGTCATAAATTCCAAGCAAAGCCAAAGGTCGTCATAGGCTCTCAACATTTTTAATGCTATCAGCCTTAAAAGAGTGATATTTAAGTGAAATTTTCAGGAAATGTTCACTAAGATTTTTACAGTGTACATACTTCAAATTTTGCAACAATGATCAGTTTCCATTTCCTATTAAAAATATTTGCTCATATTAAAACTATTTAGCTCGTTACAGTAAAAATTTGTTATTTGATTATGACTAATCCTATGTAAAAATTTGAATGTGTTATAATTTCCAAGGAAGGCCAAAGGTCTTCAAGGTTCTCATAAGTTTTTGTAAAATATACAATCATATACTGACAATTTGAAAATAGTGAAAATCTATTGACTCTGTACAAGACGTGAGTGTGTGGAATGCACTTCTATGTACTTTACACGTGTTAGCCGCCAACAAGAGATGGCGTAAGAGGTACTCTGCACATTCACATCTTGTGCCAACGTCTGTCACTGTTTCGAAATTGTCAGTAAATGATGTATAGTTTACGAAAACAACTCTAACTCATCTAGCTATCCTTAGAATTTTTATTACATCATCGGTAAGGTGCATTCATAGACTCTTAATGAATTTAATAAAATCCCTGTTTTGTGTTTTATTTTGGACAGTAAAATACATACTATTAATTGATAAGATTATTACAGTTGTATGGCACAAAATCTTAAAACTCCACACTACGTATTAAAGGATAACCATCTTAGTTTTAGTATTTCATCATTTTGTGATTCAATGTTGGATTGCAATGAACTTTTTTGA
This sequence comes from Homalodisca vitripennis, assembly GCF_021130785.1. Lineage (NCBI taxonomy): Eukaryota > Metazoa > Arthropoda > Insecta > Hemiptera > Cicadellidae > Homalodisca > Homalodisca vitripennis. The sequence continues at coordinate 16,025 of NW_025783168.1, read as the reverse complement.
CCCTAGTATTTATTTAATTAATTTTATTTAAATGACTGTTGTGATCAATGTTAGATATTCGCACATAGCAATCAGTGCTGCTTATTACCGATTTATATTCCTGCTTGTAATCTTAAAGAAATACTGAGCAATTTTCAGCCTTTTGATTTATAAACAGAACTCAGGAATACCATTCCTATATTACCGGGTAACAATGCAAATAATCACAAGGACAAGTAGACAGGTGGAAGTTTGATCTGTTTTCAAAATCTCTATAACGTCAATGCACTCGGAATGTATTCAATTATGTGACCATGGTACAAAGTATTGGGGAAGCAGGGAACTCCAGAAAGGTGTGAAGTTGTCAAATCTGTTCCTCACAATGCCGCATGTGCGGATGTAGATTAATATTTTTAACTGTTACACCCAAAGTAATTGTTGACCTGACTTTAACCCTTGTCAGACACACTTACCTTTCATTGCATAAAAGACACACTGGGGTGTGTGACACCCCAATTAAAATAACTGTCTATTTTTTTAATTTTAGTAGTTCTTTGGTAATTATATGTGTTTATAATACATCTATATTCCTTAGAATGCAAATCAGAAATTTTAAATTTAATTTAATTCTTTTGTCTTCCCTTTTCTTGGATGATTGTTGTACTTTTCTTTTTATTGCGTAAAACATGTCTGCTTTCTTACGATGAAGCTGATTTTCAATGGTTTTGGTGTCTATAGTATTTAAAATAGTATCTCTTTTTTTCATTAGCTTCATCTAACTTGAGATTTAATGCTTTAATCTCAGCCTGATACCTGTCACACGCACTGCAAGTGTTACATATTTTTTATTTTTATTAATATTTTTTTATGTGTTTTTTTTAATTTTTTATGGCTACAATTAACAAATCAGATTCAATAAAGAATGTCGGCGATCCTCTGCAGTCCCTTCCTCGACGCTTCAGGCCCCCATACACATGCGCTCAGATACTAAGAGACGTACAATTTTATTCCATCAGCAATTAACAAATAGATTATCACTCATTAGATGTCATGTATTTATACTACTACAGAAATGTATTATATTATATGACGTACATTCGGAATTCTTATAACGCAGAGAATTAGTGGAACAAATCTAAATTCGTATATAGTGTAAGGTAAGATTAAGACGTCAAAGCATGGTGGATAGTTAGTAATCCGTTGATAGGATGACTTCATCCAAACACATAAAGATAGTTTCCACTATGATATAAAGGTTTTATGTAGCACTTATTTGTTTGCTTTTAATTGCTCATTACTTATTATTTTTTAGTTTTTTATTTGTTATCGATTAATGAATATATCTTGTTACGTTTCTCAAATATTGCGACGTTACAAACGCGTTTTGACAACACCGTGACATTTTCAGGTACATCCGCACATTAGCATTTCGTCGTAAATTAAAATAAAATAACGTATCGCACACGACACAATAACATTTGACCCTCGAACTGGCAGTCATTTGTTCCACAGATAATAGGTCATTTATGAGCGTTTTGTACCCATGCCTTAAACATTTTGTAAATAAAATACATTTTTAACCATAAACCTATATGTGTTAAATTATTGTTTTCGGGAAAATGTGGAGATTATTATGGTGTTATAACATATGCATAAACCATCCAAAAAAGAACCACAATTTAAGTGGTGGGACTGCCCTGGTAAAGTGTAGTAATATTATAAATATTAGAATCTGAGTCAGCCAACTTATTCTTCATTTTATGTAGTTTCAGAAAATATATATAATGGTATCTACATTCAGTTGATAAATAATTATTCATATTGTAAAAACTACAAAATAATACACGAAGGGCTTTTGTTACTATGGTTAAGATTATTTTCAAGCATGTACAAGAAATATAATTCTTACACCAAATATTTACAAAAATATAGACCAACCAGAATTCCGAGAATTGATATGCACTACAAAACAATAAATACATTTAAAGCCAATTTTCTAATTTTTTTTTTTAAGTGGTGGGACGTACCTAAATTAGTTAATATGGATAGGATTATTTTTAAAGAATTACAAATATATAATGTTTACAGTAAATATAGTATACATTTTATAAATATACCAAAATATATGTTTGTTTGTTTATGGTATAGCCTAAAACAAAGCTATAAAAAGTTATAAACCAATATTATTAAACCATACCCATGATAACACTAATTTTCAAAATGGCTATATATTATAATGGCTGAATTGTATTATAAAATGTAGTGTAAGTGAAGTTTTAGTTAGTATAAATGCTTACCTTTGCCTTATTTATATATGGAGATGGTGTTTGCCAACTACCTTATGAATTTAAATAATAGTTTTCTAGATTTTCGATTAGGTTATTACTACTACATTTAATTTCTGTATCTTACCGTTGTTTAAATTCATATTAAATGTTCCCCCATGGTAGTAAGCTATTATTTTATTTGTACAAACAAGGAACCCGAAAAAAGATTTTTGTCTGGATTAGTTACCACGTAATTGTTGTTTGTTATGTTATCTTTAGAAGTTACATGTATTGGTGTGCAAGCCTTACAAGGAGAGTTGGACGGACGCCGGTGTGCGGTATTCCATTTAATAAGCAGGTGGACATTATTAAAAATATAGGTATATAAAAATACAAATATGTAAACAACACTAGTCGTTTTAGTAATTCATTTTCTACAAATAGTATCCATCGTTGCTAGGATAAATAGATAAATAAGGCGTTTTTTTTTAGATTTTAAGCTCACTTATGGTTCTTATTTAACAATTACAATTACAACAAAGTAGAAATGCATTAAACTACGTTGCCTTTCCTGGTTAGCTATTAATATAAATACAATAATCAACGCGATTAAAAACAAAATGTGAAAACAGGTATACACGAAAAACATTCACTCATCACGCACACCCTCTAAGCCCAATTACCATCAGTCTCCATTGCCGCAGTTAGTGTCTGGCCACCATTGTAATAGAAATTGATAACTTGGGCGATCTTGTACAGAGAAAGAACACTCTGACGTCACATGCTGAATTCAATGATTTTTAATATTAAAAGAGGTAGCACATTTGAATGATTTTGGTATTCTTTCGTCTCTCCAGATCTTTGTGACGATTATTCTTATACTTAAAGAGTTGCGGTATATTATTCTTAGCCACATTAACTGTCTATATCAGAGATAAAACCAACCTTTATATCCAACACTGATAGAGAAGTAGTGGGATTCCATCTCGTTGAACACGCGCTTGTCATACTGAATGTCCAGGGTCCGACCATGCTTCAGGAGGTACAGCACATCGTATCCCCCCTGCGAATATTGTTGGATAGTATAAAATAATATTTTTAACCTTTTAAAAACTCATCTTTTTAACACAGTGTGGTAAATAGAGTTTCCTTGTCAATTATTCATCCGTGTTCTCTAAAGTAATTAATCATATAATCTACCTGAACAACAAAAAAATAGATATACACAATACAAGTTTAAATGAATCTTTTTTAATATATCTGATACTAGATTATAATGATGAGATTACAATTATATTTTAGAAAAAAGATAATGTGGATTTCATATAAAAGTTATTATATCGGTCTTATATAGAAAAAGCTGACATAAAGTTTTTTTTCCTGTTAATCAACATTTAAATGTTAATATTTACTCATTTATTTAATTATCAAACGGTAAATCATTAGAATATATTCCTTAATTCTACAGTATCATAAATTTTTAATCGAAGAAATTAAAAATAATATTTTATATTAGTAAGGCTTTTTTACAAGACCAAATAATTAAACATTTTAATAAATAAAACCCACAAAAGCCACTTCTGACTTATTTAAGTGGCAAATTCGATGCTTACTTCAAAGGTTAATGTAGATGGTAAAATTAAAATGCATTTGGTTGGCAGAGCAGCTAAAACATAATGTAACACTAAATTAGTAAGGGTACTGTATTTTAGTGTGAGAAGTTACTAAGGTTGGGTAGGTTATCCATTAAGTGATATTTTAATGTTCATCGCACCATAGTGATGTTGGGCAGTATTGTAATTGTCAGCGGCGATGTAACATACGATGTGGTCTAGAAAGAAATAAAGAATGCTCATAAGGCTGCTTCTCCTGTGACGTCCACATTCACGCCACTACCCCTACAACCAAACGGGATCCAAGCTGGCCAGCCAGCAGTCCACACCGGAAGTCCATAACCAGACACCGGTCATGTAACCTTCCGCCGTCCCGGTCCGATTCCTTTACGAGCGGTTCCCCTAGAGCAATGTTACTACTAAATGTGTAGTTTAATTATTCTTCTTCCCGACCCTAAGAGAGTAACAGTGTTCGTACCCGCCGCATACATTACAGTGGCGACGAGGGAAAACCCAAACTGCAACAGGTGGATACGTCCGCTTACAGTGGCAGACGAGGAAAACAACTGGCAACAGTGGAACGTCGCCTTACAGTGGGCGACGAGGAAAACAACTGGCAACAGTGAATTACAAGTGATTATAGGTGCGGAAGGGCAACAAGCGTAATGAAACACGTGCAAATATACCGCGAATGGTGCAAGCGACATTCCGGACATTCCACTAAACGGTTCGGGGAGTGAGTAAGGTACGCCGATCCGATATAAACTATTCCTTGGTTTGTACAGCAGCGCACAAAGCTGATTTTAATCGGTTTGCAAATTAAATAGCCGTAGACGATTATTTTTACCGGGGCACATTTTAAAACAGTTATTAACGGAGGTGTACAAGAAAAACAAAATGGCAAAAACTATCGGGTCTCTATGGGTTATTTTGATTAGTGCGGAAGAATCGTGGCCAGTCGCTTATATAGAGGAGATTTGAGTTTTTTTATTGATTGTAGATGATATCGATAATTCCAAAGGAAACTAAGCAACTTTGTTGCTGACAGTTATGGGGTGTAAGGACCTATACGTTTTTACCCTGAAAGACTTAATTACACCAGATCAAACCGTCTGACAAGTCCGTACAAGGAAAATTGTGGACACTATAAGCGAATCATCTGCATCCCAAAGCCTTCCTTTTTAATCACAGGAAAGATTTAAATTTAGTAGGCCCCGTAAATCAATTGGATCATGAAAACGGTTAAGCGATTATATTGTTGGCATTGCATTTAAAAACAGTTTATCTAAGTATTGTGAATTTGGTTGAATTAAATTCGCCAGACTACTTAAGGGACAGATTAGTCTCGGGTCTGCGAGACCCAACAGATACAGAAAAGACTTCTCGGGGAGGAGAACCTCACTTATGAAAAAAGCCAGTGCAACTAGCTACTGCACATGGAATTTGCCTGGAGAAGGGGGCGTGCCCAGATGACCAACTGCAGGAGGAACGTATTTCACACCGGATTGCAAGGCAGCGGGTTCGATACCGAAAAGGAACACAGGCGGCGAGGCATCGGCAGCGAGACCGGTCAACGGACGGCGGGAAGCGGGGGCGCTGGGAGACATCACCTGCTATTGTTTGCGGCAAGCCGAGGATCACACACACAGCATCGGCAATGGTCGGGTTTCGTGAGTACACGTGGTAATCATTGTAAAAAGAAGGGACACCTTGAAAGAGTTTGTGTAGAGTCGAAAAAATTATGTTAACAGAACCTAATGAGAAACAAACCAAATGTTTTTTACAGACATAGGTCTAAGGAGCCTTCAGCTAAAGGGAAAACAGTTTTAACAGCAATAAAAAGCAATATGTTTATAAAAGGTAGGTCAGCACTACTGTAGAGGAAAAGCTAAAGAATCAGCAAGATCCCGGTTCAGCATAATCACTGGAAACATAAAGACAATAGACGATGTGTTATGACATTTCCAATCTATTTACGGTCTAAAGAAATAAGGAAACTAAGATTAATAAGAATTGAGCCAATAACCGGTAACAGTTTAATAGTGGAAAGTAAGGATAATTTGTAATTATTGAACGTCGATAGTGGGAAGCTTGTGTTTCAGTTATGTCAGAAAATAGAGTTGTAAGGAGCTAAGTTAGGAATATATAAACATGTATCCAACCTAGTCTTTAGTATTAAGGTTTTCCATATACACATGAAAAGATCAGGGCCTTTAGGTAAGGTTTATGGTCAAAATGTACAACAGTAAAGGTAAAGAGAAACACTTTAGCTTTATACATACGTAGCTAATGGGGCGGCTATATCCCTTGTTAGGGCTGTGATTGGATGCAAAGCATTAGATTTAACCAAGTTAGAGTGCCTAGTAATGTATAAACAATGTACAGGTCAGCTGATCGCACGAGCATGGTGGGGGTGTGTTGGCCAAACTGCAGGCGGCAGCGCGGCAGACGCAATGCCACGCCTTCTTGTCAGTGGGAAGCCACAACACACCTGTAGAGGTAAACCAAACAAACATTCTTGTCAATCCGTCTGTTGTCCAACAACAACAAACAAGTAGAATTACTGTACCCAATGAGTTTCCAAATGTATTTAACGGATAAAGTTGGGATGTTTCAAGGGCTGCACCAGTTTAAAATTAAAGTTTAAAAAGAAAATGTAGTACCAAAATTACTTGTAAACCTAGGGACGTTACCTTTTACCACGTTTAAAGAAATAAGTAGAAGCCGAGCATGGACTAGAACTAGAAACAAGAGAACGTGTTATTTCACCAGTGGATTACCAGTGAATTGGGGGGACTCCCATTGTACCAATTATTAAGGCTAATGGGAAAATAAGAAATCTTGTGGGGATTATAAAATAACTGTAAAATTCCTTTCTTGGAGGTAGAAACCGACACCCCGTTACACGAAAATTGACAAGACAATATTTGGCGCAGCCTACCAAAACGGAGGAAAAAATTTCTCTGAAAATAGATTTATCTTCAAAGCTTATACAGCTAGCTTAATACTAGATGTAGATAGGTCCAAAAAACGTATTGCTACAATTAGCACACACAAATGGGGGATTGTATGCTTACAAATCGCACCTATGGTTTTGGTATCAGTTCAGCACCGGGAATATATCCAGAGAATACAATAGAAACGAAACAATTACAAGGCGGTAATCCAGGGGGGTAATCTGTGATTTTTTAGAGTTGACATTCTAGTAACAGGTAAAAAACACATTGTAGCGAAACACCCTGCATAGACTTAGGACTTAGTGTGTCAAAGACTTGAAGACAATGGGTTCACAGAGTGGAGCAAGAACAAATGTAAATTTTTCTGTGACAGTTATAGAACTATTTTAGGTTTTGTTATCAGTAAACAAGGGTTGCAATACACGCACCTAGTAAGGTTTGAAGCAATTGTCAAGGACAACACTGAAAACCTCAAAATGTGACACCAGCTTCTTTCCTTAAAAGCCTTTCCTTGGGTCATTGTTAATTGACTACTTCGAACGTTTCATTCCTAGGATATACCCACTATTTTAAACCCCAAATGTAATCCAGTTGTTAAGAAAAGGATAACCGATTTTTTGTATTTAATTTAGCATGTAAGAAGGGCACTACAATGATGATTTAAGCAAAAAGTTAATCTCTGCGGGAAGGTTTTAGCGCATCTATGATTCCTGCATTACCACTAGTGGTAAGCCAGTGATGCTAGGTACCATATGGCAATTTGCATCAGGTTTTTGAGTCAGATTTCAATACGGACGGGTACAGAGAAGACCTATATCATTCGCAAGGTGAGAGTGTTAATATAGCGCTAGAGAAAAACTATTCACAAATAGGGATAAAGGATAGTCCATTATAGGCATTGGTATTTGGTGTGTCTAAGAAATTTAGTCCAAATATTTATATGGTACACCAGTTTTTTGTTTAAAGACTGATCATAAGCCTTTAGTGGCTATTTTTGGACCAAAGAAAGGGTTACCTGCTTTCGCAGCCAGTAGGTTACAACGATACGCTTTGTTTTTAAGTGGTTTCCAATATGAGATTGTGTATGTTAAGTCCCAAAACCATGGCAATGCCGATGGTTTTATCTAGATTACCTGTAAATAGTGAGATTAAAGATGAAATCTCGGATGATGACCTTAATATTAATGTCATAGGTACCTATTTGCAGTGTTTAGCTGAAAATGACATACCATTAAGCTATGTAAGACATAAAAAGAGAATCAATGGTAGATAGTGAAATCAAAAAGGTAATATCCTATGTAGAATTAGGTTGGCCTATTGGTAACTGAACCAGATCTAAAGCCATTCGAAATTAGACAGTCGGAATTAACCTTGGAGCAAGGGAATCCTAATGTGGGGGTACAGGGTGGTAATACCTAAAAGGTTCAGAATAAACATTCTGAACGAATTGCATACTTCACACATAGGTATTGTTCGCATGAAGGCATTAGCCCGTGCATATGTATGGTGGGCCTAATATCGACCGGGACATAGAACAACTAGCTAACAGCTGTGCAGCCTGTTTGGAGGAACGAGCAAAACCGCCCAAGGCTTTCCTGCATCATTGGAATGTTCCGGAACGAGTTTGGTCTCGAATTCATATTGATTTTTTTGGACCTTTTCAGTCCAAGTTATTTTTGGTGGTAAAAGATGCGTACTCTAAGTGGCCAGAGGTGTTGCCCGTTGCTTCAACGGCAGCTGTTCACACCGATTGTGAAATTAAGGGAATTATTTAGTAGGTAATGGTATTGTAGACCACATAGTGTCCGACAACGGACCACCTTTTACCAGTCAAGAGTTTAAAGAATTTTTGATGTCAAATGGTATCAAACACACGTTTTCACCACCATACCACCCAGAAACCAATGGTTTGGCAGAACGGTCAGTCAGAAACTATTAAAAAATAAATTGAACAACAGCTCTTCATAATTCCAAGGATTTAGAATTAGCTTTGAGTAACTTCCTGTTCACTTATAGAAATACAGTGCATTCTACTACCAATCTATCGCCAGCTCAATTAATGTTGGGCAGAATCGCTAAAGTCTAGGTTAGATTTAATTCGCCCAAATGTTTTAAAGCAATAATGTCAGATAATCAAGAAAAACAACGATTGTACTATAGGGGTAGTAAAACTAGACAGTTAGCTATTGGACAACCAATCATAGCCAGAGATTACAGAGGTAGAAATAAGTGGATACCAGGTGTGGTAGTTTCACGATTAGGACCAGTCACGTATTTAGTTGAACCTGAATACGGGCATGAGGTGGAAACGACATATCGACCAGTTGGTAGGTTTACAGTGTAGTCCGGAAATGTCTGAGTTGACAACAATGCCTAGACTCCCAGACGCAAGCGTGCAACAGAGCACACGCAGGAAACGATCGATATACAGTCGCGGGACAGAGCGAGCGCAAGGTCGCCAGTACTTTTAGCAACGACCTTGCCCCCTCTCCGCAAAACCATAACAATAACAGAAACGCTCAGGGGCAAGCCCCAGCCCACGTACAAATGTAAAACAATAACAGTTCCAGCGTTTCACCCAAACAAATGACACCTGTTAGACGATACCCACTAAGGGATCGTAAACCTTTAGTCAAAATGGACTTGTAAATACAACCCAATTGTGACTTGTATATAATTAATATTGTTTAAGCATTATTATTATCGATTTGTTAATTGTGTTCATTCAAATGTGTTATTAATTGCTATATTCTGATTTATTGGTTTTTGATTGAAGTGTTTGTGATTTGTGTTAAATGATTAAATTGAGTTTGTATTTTGTTCTCTATAATCTATACTTACAAAAATAAAAGAGTATAATGTCAATTTTCTTATTCATTGTAATTGATTTAAAATTGGAGAATTGTAAAACAAATTGTAATTGATAAATTTCTAAAATTGTAGGGGACTTATGTATTTAAGGGGAGGATTGTAGTGTATTTAGTGTGAGAAGTACTAAGTTGGTAGGTATCCATAGTGATATTTAATGTCTGCACCAGTGATGTTGGCAGTATGTAATTGTCAGGCGATGTAACATACGATGTGGTCTAAAAGAATAAAGAATGCTCATAGGCTGCTCTCCTGTGACGTCACATCACGCCACTACCCTACAACCAACGGTCCAAGCTGGCCAGCCAGCAGTCCACCCGGAGTCCATAACCAGACACCGTCATGTAACCTCCGCGTCCCGTCCGTTCCTTTACGAGCGAGTCCTAGAGCAATGTTACTCTAAAATGTGTAGTTTAATTATTCTTCCCGACCCATAGAGAGTACAGTGTCGACCCGCATACATTACAAAAATAAAAGAAAAATCGAGTGTGAGGGTGCAGGTATAATTTCTGTTTGTCAGTTTACAATAAACCTGCTTGAGGCACGTTAATAATTGAATCGTTGTTTTTTAAAAGGTCTGTTTTGTACTAAACACCAATTTTGTGTTACAGTTTTTGAATATAATTACTCGTATGTAATAGCAACATTGAAGTGGAAATTTAATTTTTAATTTTTAAATGTTTTTATTAAATAAAATGTAGTTTTTAAGTTGTTTAAAAATCCACTATTAATAAAAACATTTTTGGAATAAAAATTAATCAAGCTCTTTGGATACTGTACAATTGTGTATTTTAAAACAATACTTTCATATAAGAGGTCAGTACAATACAGGATTTTATGGTTTGCAACTAAAAAACATCAATAAGCTGGAAGCCTGAGATTATTCCGCTTTCTTTTCCAAAGTCACTTTCAGGAAAATAGCCAGGCATGAAGTTCATTATACAACTTCCTAAATGAGTCCGGTATAAATCCACGTAATCCTTTATAAGTCTTCCACCTTCGCTTGTAAATTCCACCCTCCGACGAGGTTGCACTGTGAAGGTGTCGGTGTGGACTACTACCTCGCCGTCCACACTGGGTAGACCTTCCCCAGTAGTCCACCATTCCATACAGGCGCTGCATAAACAAAATGATTAAATTAACGTTTACTGAATACTAATCCATTAAAAATACACACTAAATAGTAATGAAAGTTACATATTTTTATTTAAAAATCAAAACATTATCGGTACTTTAAACATTTGTGTAATAACAAGAACATTAATACTACATAAATCCATATGGGATACTGATCTATAACTGGTAAGTAGTCATAATCAGGTTTAAAATATTATCATAAACTTTTCTTTGCTCAAAATGTATTATTGATGACGGTTAATTGGAAAGGAATATTTCAAACGTCAATTTGCTTTTTGTCATATTTTGACTTTGGCAAGTATATCACAACGGAGACGTCGAACTTTGGGTATGAATAGACATAGCGCAGGTTCAAATCATGTGACTGTTATACTTTTTATCAGGCAATTGTAAACAGGCAAAATAAAGCTACAACGGGATCGGCCTCTTCCTTTTTTTAAAGAAAAGAAAATCCCCGTGATGTGATTTATGCTATTTTGGCCCTATGCGCCATTGTTATGTCTTAGGAGCTGCAGTGAAAGGACTTTTGAGTGTTTCCCTTTAAATACAATATTAAACAGCGTGCTCTGTTATGCCCTTATGATTGATAATAGCGTAATGGGATATGTCTCATTTTGAAAATAAGAAATGTCTGTCTACTTAGTTGTCTGTTACACTAACTATAACTAACCATAGATAATTGACAATAACATTACATAATTAAAAACACAACAGATGAATAATATGAAAATATACAGAACATGAAGTGACACCCCGAAACCTCAACTTATGGCCCGCCAACAGTTTCTGATGCCACCGGAAAAATTATTCCAAAGGCGTAAAAGTAGGTACAGTGAAAGTAGTTAAAAAGGAAGTACTGTGAGTGGAGATGGATCAATAGCAACAAAACATGACGCTGAGTATCACAAGAATAGAAGATAAGGAAGAAAAATGTTCTTATTGATACAATCTAATATGCAATATCGAATGTAGCGTCTTCAACGGGCTACATTACGAAGCTCATACAGCTTCAGCAACAATAGTTATACAGAGAGGTGTATTATGTTCTCGGCGACTTAGATTGAATATAAAACAAATGCAATAGTTTCGAGCACGCTGAAGTCTATCTTAGTGAGGAAAAATATAATTCAACTGGTCTTTGGTAGAAATGTTCAATGGTAGAAAATGCGAGAACGTGTTGAGACTGTGAATACTAGCAAACACTCTACTGAATTTTCAGTTGTGTAATCAGCGCAGTTGAGGTTAGGTTTTTGGCCAGTGTAAATCGTAGGCCTGTCACTTTTGCCACTAAATGGTGAAGGTTGGTTGTTAAGTATAAGTCTAGGGGAATTAGTGAAGTCAACGGTAAGTCCGAGTATAGAGTTTCCAAGTGCAAAGTTTAGACTTCTTTTTTCATTGACTTTTAGTCCATGTTTAAAAGTTAAAGTGACAATTGTGTTGATGTGCTATGAATGTGTGGACTAGGAACTTTGACCGCCTGGCTAAGTTTATGTAACTTTTGGAGTTTTTTACTAATGTATAATACAAATAAATTTGTACTTATTTATTTACTGTTGATTTTTTCCCAATATTTTTATTTTTAGGTATTTTTTACTAACAAAAAACTGTACTGACTATTTTTTTTGCAACACTTTTGTATTTTACAAGCAAAAATTAAAAAAATGTGTGTTTAAAAAGATTAAATTAAATTGAAAATTACTGATTTGCATTCTAAAGAATATAGATGTATTATAAACACATATGATTACCAAAGAACTACTAAAATTAAAAAAATAGACAGTTATTTTAATTGGGGTGTCACACACCCCAGTGTGTCTTTTATGCAATGAAAGGTAAGTGTGTCTGACAAGGGTTAATCAAGTAACTTTGTATTTGTGGAATAGATTTTATGGTAAGAAAAGTGTCTGAACCTTATTTATATTAGGGGTTGATTTGTAATTTAGATTTGATCATATAATATTTTTGAGAAACAATTCAGTTAAAAATTTAAGTTAGCTACAATATAAAATTAAAAAACATTTTTGTTGCAGACCTACATAATATAATCTGGAAAGATTCAATTTATAAAACATATTTTTCTATGAACTTAACAATATTTATTATTTAAACTTATTTGCTGGGTTTTCAGCGAAGCCTGTCACTCGTGGGGCTGGAAAAATTAATTTCTGTCTTTCTCCGCACGATATATAAAAAACGAACTGATCTATATACTTGAAATTGTATACAAAGCTTCATTTCAAAATGAGAAAACTGAGTTTGATGATTGTGTATGTCAGTTCATGGGGTTTGGCTGATAGTTAGTCAATAATTTTGCATTGGTTTTATGAGTGACCATGATGGCAAGAATAAATAAATAGCTGAATAAATCAATTTAAAAACAAACTCAATACAAAAGGAAGACCATAATATGACATATTAACACATATAGCCTAACTATCCATACAACACCATTTTATAGTGACTTGGTGGGTAGACTTTTAATATTTTAAACATTGATATAAAACGTAATGTAATGAACAAAAAATATGAAATGTATCACGGGGCAAGATACGTTGAGACAGATTATATATGTAGACTTTAAATTTTGCATGAAACTTAATTTCTATAAGAAATAGTTCTATGAGCATAATTTTTTTCAACTTTTTTTTGTGTGACTGTTTTATCTGTCCACAGGACATCTCAAGAATGAGCTATAGATTTGAAAATTTGCGTGCAACCTTAGCAAAAACTTTCACAAAAACGTGATACAGCGTACTTCTTCATTGTATACTTATGTACATATATTTCACACGTAGCATTATACTAATTATTTTAGCACAAGCTTATACATTTCGTTTAGACTGTAGCAGTTTAATTTAGTATTGGAACTGTATCTACTTGTAAAATAATGTTATATTCCAAAATATGGTGGACTTATCTTTGATTATTATCTATTATCAAATTTATTTCTCAATTGATTTGTTTTTAATCAAAACATTTGTTTAAAATCCAGCAGAAACCAAAACAATAGAACAAATATTCAATTATCAATTAACTTGTTTCCCAAGGAAATTCTTGTTCCACAATAGGATTATTATTTAAATTTTAGTCCTACAGTATCTAGCAAGTAACATGCCGAGCACTCCGGTAGAAATATCGAACTCTGAGTAAGACCCAAGAAAGACAGAGTTAGACAAGTGGAACGAGTGCTACAAATCTGGCCGTGACTTATTCTTGGGCGGTTTAGCACTGGGCAGCTGTGCTTCAATCATTACCCTCACTCCCTTCCCCTTCCTCGTACTGAGTGGTATCGGCCTCTACAGTGCTGTGGAGAAACTGTGACTACATCTTCAAGAAACAAATCAAATCTGGTTTACAAAACCAATGAATGAAAGCAGTGTCCAACATTAACATCACGTAAAGCTTCAGATTTTAGTATCTTTTTGCTGCAGTTGACTACCTACTGTGTAGTAAAAAAAGTTGTTCTATCCAAAAATGTCAGTTTTTTAGTGCTTTAGTTAAGTTGGAAATTGTAATGCAAGATTCCTTTCAGTAGTAGTTTACCAGGTAACAAATAAAGTGTTAAAACAAACAGTGATAGATATTTCTCTGTATTATAGTAAATTATGTGTATATTTATTTCTATCTATCTCTCCTGAGGTTACATGATGGATCCTCAAACCATATTATTTCTACTGGGCTTTCAACATACGTTATAGACCATAAGGAGCACTTCTTTAGTCCACACATTAAATAGTGCAATAGTTGTTAGGTTATTCTTTTAATAGAAAGATTCGCTTAATAATTTATTTTATCTTTTAGTACACAAGTTACAATCAGCATAACATTCTTTATGATACCTTTATTCAGACAAAAAATTTTAAGTCAGATAAAGTAGTACAACTTATTTGAGGGATTATCTTGTAATTAGATCTAGAGAAAAATTACTGAATATAAGGAAATTTATTTCAAGTTCCCTACTGTATGTATTGAAAAATTGATGAAGAAAATAACTTGTTCTTATTTATAGAAATTGTTATTTTCCTGTTTAACACGTTATTAAAACAATAGTAATGTTCTTTAATTCCTCAATGTAGGCTAATGTAAATGTAATTTTCTGAAGTACAATAATACACTAAAAATCACATCCCTATCTCCATCCAAATTTTCTTGGGTCTGATTAAAAATAGTTCAACATTTCTAATTTTAATGCATGAAAACTCAGGCAGATACTTTTGTATGTTACATTTTTTCCTGTCTTCAGGGAAAAATTTTTTACATTAATGACGGAAATTTTAATAACATTATAACCCAACAAAAATAATTGCACATCCCTAAGTTGTATCTTGTGTATTCTTTATTGCCTTTCTTTAACCCTGTACTAGTGATTTCTCTTTGAAGTTTCCTTGTACTTATTAGTTGAGCTTATTTAATTTATGATTAACCCTTACATTTTCAATACAAATATTAGACTAGGAGGTCTTCAATATACAGTCACATCTTCAGGTCATATGGAAAACCTTATAAATTAATTGTTCTGTCAAAAAAAACACACATATATACAACCAATAAATAAAAACCTACTCACTATATTTTATTATAGTTTACATTTATTAAACTATATAATTTTTAATGTTATTATAAATGTCGGGGGTACCATAAGACCCCATTAAATTGGATTGGATTGAATTAGATAGGATTTATAAAAACCTATTATTTTAGTCATTATATTAAATAGGCTATGAATTAACAACTGCAAATCTGATGGAATCAACACAACACAGAATATGTATATATACTCATCCCCTTTAATCTATTCATCTTCTATTATGTGAGATGAATATGGAGTTTGTGATTGAGTCTCTAAAAAATTATTTCAGTGAAGGCTATGCAAGGATTTGCCTGCAAGACTAATGTACTGTTAATGGCTCACACAAGCACACACACAACCACACAGGACACACAGACACACACACACACACACACACACACACACACACACACACACACTTATTTATTATTGTCAACCTCACACAAGACAGGCTTTTACCCTCTTGCCACATATTTTGGAGCTGAAAGGCTGATACAGCTTTCCCCTTGTAACTCACTTTTATGGTTCTGTTTAGATACAGAATATTTCTATTATATTCTAATCTTGGTGAAAAAACTTCAGGTCTTGAAAGTTTGGAATTATAAACCTCCAGAACTGGATAACAGTGGAGCAA
>NW_025783167.1:0-29465 GCF_021130785.1 Homalodisca vitripennis | reverse complement strand
AGAATAGACGCTTGGGCGACAATAATTCTTACTCACGTGATACTAGACAAACTGCAGCATCTTCGTAGCTCATAATCTCCTGCATCCAATCTTCGTCAACTTCATAATTTCTGTGAACGGGTATGACATGGTTTATAGTTCCAAATTCATTAAATCTAAATTGTTTTAATTAAGCCATACATAAAATGAGTACGAAAACGTCGAGATTGTTTCTTGTGGTGATATTTGTTAAACAAAAACCGAAACAAAAAGTCCAGCCATCAATACAACAAAGTAATTTCACCTCATGAGTGTTACTAATTCCAAATGATAAAATGCCATGTTATTGTATTTGTATTGTGTTTACTACTTTGTCTCTAGTCTAATACAATTTTCTCTATATCATCATGGTTTCTCAATGTAGAAATGTATAATTTTTACGTTTAGTTTTTACGTTTGATCCCAATATCAAAATAATTAAGAGGCACTTACGTTCAAAATTTCAAAGACAGACATAAAACAAACACAGGTAAACAACGTATTGTTTAGCTAGCGATATATCATGCACTGACATCGGTGAACGTACTTTAGTACTAACCCGACTGTCCTAAAGGTCAGTACACGACTCGTGTCGCAGTGAAGGTGTTAACACCCAGGATAATCATGGATTCATTAATGAAGCCTGCAAACTTAGAGAAACAATTTTCCAGTAGCAAAGTAAATGTTGTTCTACATCCGCACAGATAGAGATTTACGGATCGTCAGTTACAAACAATACGATGGTGTAACAGGAATATATGGGCTTACGATATGAGCCTAAAGGCTTACAAGATTATGTGACTGTTGTGAAACCCACCCCGAGACTGGGCTGCTCGGTGCTCGAGACATCCATATAAGCGGGCGAGGCTTAAAAGCGAGGAATGCGACCGGTTAGAAAGTGAACGCGTCACCCACATTACTGTACTCGAAATTGCGATTGCGTTGTAACTTCGGTGATCAAGTCGAGTCAGCACAATTACTGGACAATTTCACGTTAGCGGTGATGCAATCGTTTACAATGAATAATTCACAAGTGAGCGAATGACTCTGGTTCGAGACAAGATTCGTAAAGCCCTCCCTTGACATTTTCTGTAAAAATATACTCCTTGGCATTAGGCCATATTTAAATTATTTCAATCGTTACTTGTATAACTGTACCGAAGCAGCCACATACTACGTCATGGCTAATTGCGTATCATCCTTTTATGTCTTATAAGCTGTGCGGTGTCCAATTATAAAGGAGTTTGAGAGTGTTTAAAAAAGCAACTCACGTTAGCCAGGAAGTGAAATAAATTTTTGTAACTCAGGAAACCGACTAGGCCTACATGTTTGATATTAATGACAAACAGTCACCATAACTTTTGTCAATTAATTCATTTATAACATCATTAATTTTCAAAAACATAATAGAAGAACGTTGTAAAAATAGCAGTGACAATGCTTTTTCAACTGATGTTTACAGATAGAGCATTATGGTTCTCAAGATATTAGACTTGTCCAGACAGAATTATATTACCCTGCTTGTAAAACTATTAAAATTTCTCTAAAAATTTATACATTTATGCAAACAGGCTTAATGTACGTATTCATAACATAAAATGCAAAAACTTGCCCTTTGGTTTCTGACGTCTCAATATGAAAATGTTTTTTTAGACCACAGCACGCTTACTGTAATATACAGTAAACTAGATAGAATTTTCCTAGTGATGATTATAACTTGAATAATATCAGTATTATATTTATCATGTTTCATGGTTTAGTCATAAACCATCATTTTAAACATTTAACTTATATTACATACATGTAGTTTATTGCACACAACTGATACATTTAGACACCACATGTTTTTATATCTACGTGTGTGGTTGGAAAGTAAGCTACGCAAGAGTTGAGTCTATTTAGAGCGCTAACGCTTAGTGGCTTGTACAATGTACGTGTAGAAATTCCCACTTTCCCACTGTAACTATGTAGAAATATGTATTTCAAAATTCTCTGTAACGGAATACTTTAGATACTTTGTTTAATTTATGGAAAAGGTTACGACCACGAGCAACAAACCAGGATCAAGAAAACTTATTGCAATTTACGAGGCTTGTTGTTATGAATGGATCAAGGTTTGAGTCAGAAGACATGTCTGGTTGTGACAATGAACTAAAAATAGATCCACTTTACCAATATACCGTAGTTAAGGGTTTAGATTCTTGAAGGCTTAGCCATGCATGCAATGCCCAGAATTGCACAACCTCCTGGAACTTGTCTCCTGTCAGTCGGCTTGAGCTTGTCTCCTGTACCGTAACTGTAACTAGTTCCGCTTGTCTCCTACTAAATGATCAGCTGTTTTGCTAAGTGACTTCGTCGTGCCCCGCCGCGCCGCGCTAACACTTTCCCGACAAACAATTGCCGGTGCTAGTTTCCGCAAACGATATGACTACGCCAATTAAAATTGTTAATTAAATAAACGCCTGTTTCGTCACCGTCTTTGTTTATTTGTTCTTGGTGTAATATTGTAGTTACGATTCGTTTTGGGAGTTTACATAAATTCTCATTTATAACCATTATCCAACTTATTAATTTTAGTTATGTTCTCCTAGAAAACACACGATACAACAAATAAGAAAAAAAGTGGTACATAACATTTGTGAAACGATGTTTTAAAGCTTGTGGGACACTCAACACCACATTTTGGATCTGATTCAGAGATAGTGCACGTTCCAATCCTATCTGTGTCTGTAGCACTTTTTATTAGTGCCACTATCCACTTTATTCTGTTCAATAAGATTCTCGCCCCTCTGCGAGAATCTTATAGGTCACTGACTGACCTGTCAGTGACCTATGAGGAAGGGGGAAAATAAGGCTTAAAGTGATCGGTCTACTCTTTAAAAAAATATGCCTATTCTGGATACATTGAAAGGCGCAGTAAAGAGTCCTGTTAAGACCTGTGTTCATCGTTGGGCTCATCCCTTTGTTGTGAAAGGAACATGTGTCACGCCATACTGCTTTCGCTTTGATTCAAGAAGAACTCGTGAATACATTTTTTCAATTTCTCCAAGCCAGAAAGTATTTGATTTCTAAGGCAATTTATTAAATGCATTTTAAATCATATTATTTTTAATAATTTTAATAATAATAGGGTATGTTTATTCATTATTTAATTACAATACATTTTTGTGACATACTTTAAATGCATATACATATTTTAAGTAATTATAACGCTAACATAAAATATAATGCTAGAGCGGCAACATACGAGTATAGTATTTGTTAAAAGAAGTTCAAGAAAAGTTAGTATTTAGGATAATAACTAAATTTGCCGTTTGCCACAAACTGATCGCCAACAATTATTTCGGTGCTATGTGAAAATGATGTAAAATATTTTAGTACATATGTTTATTTAAACCTTAAATAAGAATAAGGGGGTGACTATATGGTGTATTGGTGTAATAATTGGTCTTGGTGCTTAAATCAGAGATAAGTAAGGTCGTCCACCTTATACAATAATACACTGCTTCTGTTATTGATAGTCATACACGTGTGTAGTGGCGTGTGGGAACGAACTTCTTCAAGGCTAAAAATGACTGGACTCTACTAAAATACTCGTATCTAATAGTAAAGTCGGCTTAACCAAACATGCTTGACTCTCTGTCACTTTTGGACAAGGACAAGACTACAAAGCCCTCGGCCTCGAGTATCAGCCTTGTGTCGCGCAGGTGACGCTGACTATGTATGATTACAGATGTTAGTGTTGGTCTTGTGTAATATCGACGTTGGCTCACCAAACTGTAAATATTACACGGCAGCTAGTACTCCACAGGTTCAATATTTAGGTAGGCCTGCCAACAGGACAGGTTAGGCTGTCAATAGAAACCAGGCTATTATACGGCATTAATGAATAAAAACAAAAACATATTTATTTAGATTGTGGGTAGGTTTATTACTTTGCAGGAATCCGTGTAATAACGCTAGATTGATGTATCAGAGTATCAATATAAAGTATGGAACTGGCCAGATTAACAGATTTCGTCAAGTTTCAACGTTCATGGGTTTTATCAATCACACCCTGTTGAGATATGGTATTTCCCATCGACTGAAAAACTGCCCTAACGTAACTACCATCAAAGGTACTAAAGATATACATGTTATCAAACCAGAAGGACTGCTGTCCCCATGGATCACCCTCTGTTTAAGGAACACGCGTGTCCTTGACGGTTATTCTGCCCAATGAGGAACCATAAAACTGAAGGACAACAATTTTGCCTATGTAGAAATAAAGCAATAGCATTGCTTATTTCGTTCTCGATGTATCGTCTCACTTCACTAAAACTCAGCCAAATCCCATGAAAAACTATCAACCATCATCGATCTCGTTTTGCCTATATAGCGATGAAGAATCATTCAAATTTAAGGTGTATAGGTCAAACAAATCTTTGAAGTATCCTGAGTGACATGTTTCATTATAGCCCAACAAATCCTATGGATGGATATCCTATAAAAACGAAGCTTCATGTAAAATATAAGTTCCGAGAGACCGCTCTTGAGATATCTCACGAAAGATAGGCTTCGCTTCGCTAGCACTCAGCCAAATACCATGAGGAAAAATGCACCATTATCAAACTCCATGTTGCGTATATATATATACTATTACACTTATTTAAATTAAAAACAAAGATATAAAGCTTCTATATATTTTGTTGGGATGTGATACCCACATCTTCAAATCTTAAATAACTTAAAGCGCAGAGAGAAATGAAATTTCGCCAGTCTCCGAATGACAGACTTCGTAACGCGCTCCGCCAATTACTTTACTGCACTTAGAGAGGTTCCTGGTGAAAGGAACATTATGTCAAGGTAACGGTAGTGATTAGGTAAAGTTATGTTAGTCAATATCCCCCCTCGTATCATCGCCAACAGTCGGTACGGCCTTGACATCACGATTACAGAGACGGGTTGTTCAAAGTGAATATACGTAAATGCATTTCGTTACTTCCAATTACTACGTTAAAAATAGGTTAAATAAACCGATGCAGCTGAGTGTCAAATGGCTCGACAGAACTTAATGAAAGAGTTACTCCATTAATACGAAGATACCTCTATTAGAAATGTTGGTCCCAAAAACAATAACACTTTATTGTTTCTTGGACTAAGTGAAATGTTATGAACCAAGTTTTCTAGGACTTTTTCTATGAACAGTTTTTTCGCATAGATAGGTAGATAGACTGAATTCCTTCGATCTTTCGATCCAAAAATCAATGTTTCTTTCTTGGGCCAGGAGGGACTAATGCGCCAAGCTTCAAGTCTCTAGGACCTTCCATATCAATATTTATGGTACTGACAGGCGACAAGAGATATAAAAGGACTTGCCCTTTGACCTTTTAATCCGAAAACCAATGCAGCTCTTCCTTAGATCAGGTGGAACCCATATCAAACTTCAAGTCTCCAGTACCTTTCACAAGTTATCAAGAATTATCGCACTGGACAGGCGACAAGAGAATATAAACGGACTGCCCTTTGACCTTTTAACCCCGAAGACTAATAACGCTCTTCCTTAGATCAGGTGGAACCCATATCAAACTTCAAGTCTCCAGTACCTTTTATACAAGTTATCAAGAATTATCGCACAAACGGAAAGTCTGGTGGATAACAGGATTTAAAAAAAGGTTCTGTCACCATAGGCAAAAATACCTTAAAACTTATTTACATTCTTGGTCAATTTAATAATTTCACGTAAATAAAACTAAAGAAGTATCAGAAATTACTACGTACCATGAACCGCATTCCAATAATTTTTGATATTATTCAACCTTATCTAGATTGTAGATATTCTTTACGTTTATTATTCCACCGAAGTAAGATATCAGATTGCATATCTCAAAACATAGTGTTACTGAATTTCTTGTGTAACTTATGATACAATATCCGGAGGAAAACTCCTGGTTCGTTCAATGTTCACAATCTTTCAATGGTCAAAAACAAACTTAAAACAAAGAATTTTGTATTTATGTTTATCACATTAAATTTAAATTTGCTTTAAAAACGTTAAGTTTAACATCCCCTGACCTAACCGTTATATGAGGAGTATTACGATTAACACAGTATTAATGACATAAGTAGCAGTAGATTAACCGTTATATACACGTGTAAAACACACACACACACACACACACACACACCACACACACACACACGGGTATATAACGATTACTTGGTCACAACAAGTATTGATATCCTGTGTGGTTAACATTGAAAGCACTCCTAAAGACATTAGGGTTAACCTGTCCGTATCAAATTTCGCATCCTCAAGGTCTTATGCTTATTTAAACATAAGTATTTTGGAAGTACTTCGCTTGTAATGATTGAATTACATGGTAACATTGACGTTTCTCAAGGGTTTCCCGTGATTATCCACACGACACTAAAATAGGAATGACCTTGAATCATGAGGCCCAACTGTTCACTACCTAACAATATCATCGATGTTCAAAATTATCTCAGTGTTTCAAAATATCAGGATTTCCGGATCTTTTCCAACGCTCTTATGACACAAGAAACCAGTAACACAAACGACTGATTTATTTTATCATTGGAGGATGGCAAGCGTCGGAAGTAAGTCCAGCCACCTTCACTACAAGTAAGGCCATTGTGAAAACGAATTTTAAACAAAGTATTACCACAGTACTCTCAGGAATAATCCTGCTTTTATAAACATAATACACAAACTTGTGTTCCTGTGGTGATAAAAACCCCGTATAAAATGGATAGTAACTTAGGGTTCTGACGTACCTAATTAACATCAACACTAAATGCAGTGTTCACTAGTGATGCGCGACGTTAAAGTTAATAGAAGTGGTATAAAAATTAAAAATTTGAAAACAAACATTTCTAGTACAAAAATTATTTAGTATCTATGTTTTTAGAATCGGAAAACGTAATTGATCAATGAGTGTTACTTTTTTAAGACATAGCTGATGTCATGACGCAGGAAAGGAAGTATTTAGGTCTATTTAAACATCGAAAGCTGTTTCATACCGTCGTGAAATTATACGTCTGGTCATACATCAAATGGCAACACAATTTATGTGTGGTTCAAATATACATTAAACGAGTTTAATATGAGAAAGTTGATATCTGACTGTCCGGTTTTTTGCTAATTACATCTGTCTAGATTCCGCAGGGAGTGGTGTATAATTATTGTGTCAGAGCCCGTAAACGCGGTGTGTGTACTGGTTTTCCGTCTACATTAATATTTTTCAACAAAGTAGTAACACATTATGAGTTATAACGTACACGCTTATCTCTCTCTATCTCTGTTTTAATATTTCAACTAATTATTGTAAGTATGAAAGTAAGCATTTTTTCTGCCATGCTTTCATAATGAGCACGACTTCTAATGCCTCCGTAATTTTCGTAAATCCTTCAGACTGTTACATATACTGCAAAATCTGAGTTCTTACGTCTAAATTCTACACCTCTTATATGAACCTCCATAACTAACCTATTCCTTCGACATTTAGCCCGATTTTACCTATTTTGTGTGTTATTTTTAAATACACAACATTTTAAAATTGTTAAAAGATCACAGATCCGCTGATGACCTGGTGTATCTTTTGGTTACCAGATACACTGGTAAACTCCAACAAAACTGTAAACTACTGTATATGTCACGCTACTGCGTATTGTAGGTACGTATTATGAACAACGTAATACGCTAACACTACGTGTCGCGTAACAGGCTTCACCGAAATTGTATACAAAATGTCATAGCTCATTTCATTATTGACAGATGGAACGACAGACAATCGTACAAAAAATAAATGTTTATATCCACCAGAAACAAAAGAGAACCATTATCAACAAATGTAGCTCATTCAGGTCGCAGAGGGGATTTAGCTATTTTTTTCATTACACTCGAGTAATCAAGTCGTGTTACCTTAATTGCGTCAGCTGAGTGACAGATTCAAAGACGCTCAGCCACATTTCATGGTTCGACATGTACCATTACAAAAATCATTCTGGTCTATGTAGACACTTCTACATAGACCAGAATGAATTCACTAAGTTCCATACAAAAGGTTTGATGATCCAATGAAGTCTCCAGATGAAACCTTTCTCGAGATCTCTTATCACATGATACATTAACTTTTGTATCAATGTTTAAATGACAAAAGTCTAAACTGGGTGTACTTCGTGGTTACCATAAAATTGATGCTGTATGTGTAGCTGACGCCAATAATGTATGGGCTTGTACAAAATAATGCGGGCTTTTGAATACATTTGCCATTATTTTAATAGATTTAGAGTGAATTGGTTACAGAGACAGTTTGGATGATGACAGTTGGTACAAGCACATAGTTTGGATGAGTTAGCCAGTTTCAAGGCGGCTATTCCCTAGCAACATTTTTATCTTTAATAATTTACATCATAAATCCAAAATGATACAATTTTAATGAAGCAACTATAATCGTTTCTCAGTTAGTAGGCAGTATTAGTATATATTGTGTTTTACAACCTCTTGTCCACTTATCCACATAATTCATGCACAAGCAAGCTCCCACATCTGAGCTTGCTTAAATTGTGATTGAATGTAGGAGGCAGAACCTCGTGATGTATATTTTGTCTTGCAGGTTTGCCAACACAAACGATGTCACCGGAACTCCATCGCCGCATTGTGATATTGTGACAACAGCTCCGGAGTCGGATCAGCTGTTGCAATGTAATCGCTCTGTTGATGAAAGTTATCAACTACACCATCATTAGAGTTGCCCAATCCTCGCTTCGGTGGTTCATATCCATCGCGAACATCGGATGTGTTTTTATAACACCACCACATGAGATATAACACTCATTTATAACTTAAACCGCCATGTTAGATGTGAACTGTATGTACGAGTGAAATAAATTAACACGTAACATCGGATGTGTTTTATAACAACACCACCACGTGAGATATAACACTCATTTATAACATAAACTGCCATGAGTATAGTCTACATAGTATGTACGAGTGAAATAAATTAACACGTAACATCGGATGTGGTTTATAACAACACTACCACGTGAGATATAACACTCATTTATAACATAAACCGCCATGAGTCTAGTCTACACAGTATGTACGAGTGAAATAAATTAACACGTAACATCGGATGTGTTTTATAACAACACTACCACGTGAGATATAACACTCATTTATAACATAAACCGCCATGTTAGATGTGAACTGTATGTACGAGTGAAATAAATTAACACGTAACATCGGATGTGTTTTTATAAACAACACCACCACATGGTATATAAGTCATTTATAACATAAACTGCCATGAGTATAGTCTACATAGTATGTACGAGTGAAATAAATTATCATGTAACATTATATGTGGTCGCATTGAAAAATGTATGGTAATTTATGAACACGGGTTATATCATACCTCCCTCCACCAATTATCTGGTGATCTCCTCTTCTCCAATTTTAGATTTTTTTCTGTTATAAAATTATCCTATATTAAACTATTAACAATTTTAAAATTGGGGTATGCTACACTTAACTCTGGAGATCCTAGGAATTTGACTGACAAATTAATGTTTGAAACAAGCGCAAGAGAGACAAGAATTACATCATCAATGTTTGTTATTCCTCGCCGCCGAACCTTAACTTACAATAAATCATTTGTCGTTACTGCTTGCCGAGCATGGAATTCCCTTCCTAGTCATATTAAGTCAGTTGCGAGTCGAAAACCGGTTTGGAACCTTACTGAAAGCTCAATTGCTAGAAAAAATGTCAGCGATGGTTTAGTTGGGGTAGGCTGAGTAAGACTATTTGAGTAGTATTGTGTATGAATGCATTATTCACATTGAATGTTTTAAGAGTCATTTATTGTCGTTTATCATTGCTTTTTCCAAATGTAGTAGATTTACTTGACTTATGAAATATTATTATTATATTAGGATTAATTGTAAGACAAGGTCATAACTTCGTCCCTTTGTTCAATATGTTAAAAATATAGTCATTTGCCATTTCTTATTTTGTCCACTTCCTAAGTTATAAGGATGCTCTTCTATATCTAGTTATAATAAAAATTACTTAAAATTGGTATATTCTACACTTAACTCTGGAGATCCTAGGTATTTGACTGACAAATTAATGTTGGAAACAAGAGCAAGAGAGACAAGAATGACATCATCAATGTTTGTTATTCCTCGCCGCCGAAACCTCAACTTACAATAACTCACATACGAATTCTGAAACGAATTATTGTAAAAAAATATTTAATAGAGTATTGTTAAATTTTACTCTAGAATTCAGATACAATTATTTCGATAATTTCATAACTACAGATAATTACACTACAAATGTCGGTTAACATTGAAACTACAAACAATAAAAATACATACGGCTCAAAAATGAATTAAAAACATAATGAGGTGACAAAAACATTTTTTTTCAGTCAAATAATAATCGAGGTCAATATTCAGTTTAACTTAAAGACAAGGTAAGAGTACGTATATCAAATATCGCGTAAATTTGCATACAAAATGTCAAGGACACAGCTCATTTTATTATTGAGATGCTCTGCAGACAGACAGACAGACACACAGAAGGTAAATTTTGACAGCCCTTTCCTTCGTGATGGCAACATATAAACTTCCTAAAGGTTAATATTACTTTCACAATTGATTGTAGCAATTTAATTTAAAGTAAACTTGTAAAAGTATAACCCATACAGATTAAACTTAAAAATATATTATACACATCGCGAAATATCAAGTAACATAAGTTCATTACATTCATGTCACCGCAATGACGTCATATCCAAAAAGTTTCGTTTTTTCGAAGCCTGTTGCTAGTGTTTAAACGTCCTGAGACCTACCGCTAAGTTCCAATAGAAATAACAACAATTCATGTGAACTCGCATCGCTTTCGATGATGTCTGTAAGTTGTATGCAGAACGTTTAACAAAGCTAACGAGCTCGCCTGTAGTGTCAAGAAAGTGGGTAAGTAAGCATGCTTAGAGTCTGGGTGCTAAGTGTGCTAAGCGGCCCTATAGCTGCACACCACAAACACTTAGCATGTTACAGCTCTTGTAGTCACCTACATTAGTGTGTCCGTTATGTATTTCTATACGTCTTCAAATATGCTCTACTATGCTGAAAAGATTTTCCACTTAATACTTCTGAAATAACTGCTTATTATAATAGTCCTGAACTGCATATAGACGAATAGTAAGACGTGTCTTTGTCACACAGCACAAAAGTAGCTATGAGATAATTGATACTACTACTAGTCTCGACCTTCAACAGTCATATCGACGTCAGAGGATGTTAGAAGTCGAAACTAGAAGTACTAATACATACTCGCCTTCGGCTCGCTGGGGGCTACGCCCCCAGGCCCCCATGATGTACGCTTGCAGATTCGGGGATAAGCGGAATTCGGCGACAGGAGGGATTCGGTTGTTGGTTAAATTCGGACTTGACGTTTTCAATTTACGTGTCCCCAACTGTGTCCTTTCTCGTGGGAAACACATCATCAAACAATATTTAGTGTATAATGTGGTCTACAATAAAGTTCAAGTAATATATTGCTGTATCTCCCTTGGGTAAGCCATAAAACGCGATTACATGCGAAATTCTTTTAATTTTTACCTGAAAATTGAGATTTCGGGTCCGATAGCGGTCAAACCGTTACAAATATTGTTTAGGCATCACGGCTGCAAGTTGGGAGATTTAGCGGTACATATGTCTGTGTCAAATTAGTTGCTAGTAACTTTTAGTTGATAAAACTGTTCTTTGCCCGTTAGTTTGTCAATGCTCAAATACGAAGATCATATATTATTAAAAATATTACAGCTATAGTTAGTCAATGATATTCTCTGATGTCGTGTGAAAATATGCATATTTAGTTGTGTATATACTTGCGTCAAATGATTTGGTAATAACTTATTGTTGTTGAAACTGTTGTTTGCCCGTTAGTTTGTCAATGCTTTAAATGCAAGCATGACGTATCCAGTCTCGCCACGGGGAGGCCGGCAAACGTGGAGACCATATATTATTAACAAAATTACATCAATCGTTGGTTAATGTTGATCTTCATTGTCGTGTGCATCTTTGCATATTTAGTTGTGTATATACTTGTGTAACATTATTGGGTAATAATGTATTTTTGTTGAAACTGTTGTTTGCCCGTTAGTTTGTCAATGCTTTAAATGCATGCATGACGTATCCAGTCTCGCCACGGGGAGGCCGGCAAACATAGAGACCATATATTTACATATATACAGAAAACTATTTACATAGACGAGGAGTTTTGTTTTGGCAGGCCCTCTAGCCTACTGCCGAATCAATCAGAATGGGGAGTTTTGTTCTGGCAGGTCCCATTGCCTACTGCCTAATCAGTCACTACGGGGAGTTTTGTTTTGGCAGGTCCCCTAGCCTACTGCCTAATCAATCACGACGGGGAGTTTTGTTTGGGCAGGTCCCCTAGCCTACTGCCAGTGTCAGTGACGACGGGGAGTTTTGTTTTGGGCAGGTCCCCTAGCCTACTGCCAGTGTCAGTCACGACGGGGAGTTTTGTTTGGGCAGGTCCCCTAGCCTACTGCCAGTGTCAATCTCGACGGGGAGTTTTGTTTGGGCAGACCCCCTAGCCTACTGCCAATCTCAATCCGGTTCACTGAAGAAGTTCGCCGTACACGATGTTCTTCGCGTAGGCGACTTCATTGTGTACCCTTTCGGGGCGGACGAGGACAACTATGTCTTCCGGACATCGAACTCTACTGAGCAGGACGTACAGCTGGCCATGAGTGAAACAATCAGTGCGAAGATCGACTCCGACCTGATCTATTGTCTGACCTTGGCTCTTGTGGCCGGTCATCGCGTATGCTAGCATCAGAGGAAACTGACGTCGACGGACAAGTAACGGCGAACCTTCAACGATCGCGAACCTAAAGATTATTCTAGGAATACCGATAGGGTTGCGCGTCGTGAGGGCGTCTGACGGTAATCAACCGATTGGTTATAGCCGTCACAATGACCTTAGTGCCGTTTACAAGGCCGTCAGCGATATTTAGATTCCTCATGATGAGGCACACTGAGCCGATCTTAAGTCGCAGCACGTGATCAGGAACACCCTTGCCTGTAGCCTGGTTCAGTAGAGGGATTTCAACAGCAAGATTGTCATCGTTTTCACGGTCCACAGTGTCGGCGCTTCGCAGCTCATGAAGGCGACCGTCTACAGAGTTCAAGATTATGTCGTTGATCTCTCGGACGTTCACGTTCAGAGTCGAGAGGATCGCACGACGAGCACACTGATCGGGATCGCGGAGTACGTCGGGAGGAAAGACTGTAGAGATGAGGGCTTGTAATGCAGTGACATATCTCACCTCGCACAAGGGAATAACTGTGTCACTTTCTCTACCCTCCCCGAAAGTTGTGGACGGAACAGTGCCGTTGCCTACTGCGAGAAGGAAGTCAGAGTAGTCAACGGAACTGCTCGTCCTGTGCGGTGTCGTCAGAGAGAAGACGCGGAACAGTCGCCACAGACGCGAGGCCCGAAGTGAAACGCACGCGACGGCATCTGCCGTACGTGCCTTTACAACAACGGGTGCGATCTGCCGGAAATCTCCAGAGCACAGAAAGATC
This sequence comes from Homalodisca vitripennis, assembly GCF_021130785.1. NCBI lineage: Eukaryota > Metazoa > Arthropoda > Insecta > Hemiptera > Cicadellidae > Homalodisca > Homalodisca vitripennis. The sequence goes on along the minus strand of NW_025783167.1, from coordinate 15,821 downwards.
TTGCCACCGAATGGCTCATCGCGGTTCATGAGATCTCGAAGCGAGCTGTCGAGGATCTCAAAGATGTAGCGATGGGCCATCGGGGCCTCGTCGAAGACGATGAGCTGAGCAGCTCTTATCAGTTCTGCGCGCTGGGACCCGTTGGTTATGTTCCAAACGCCAGACCCGTCGCCCAGATCGAGCGGAAGCCGGAACATGCTGTGAGCCGTTGAACCACCAGGCATGTTTCCTGCAGCGATGCCCGAGCTGGCGACGGCCAGTGCAATCTGACGACAACTACGCACGTGTGCCAGTATGACACGAAGAAGTGACGTTTTACCATATCCCCCGGGACCATCGAGGAAGATTACTCTTGAGGATCGGCGGTTACCGGGGTTGTCGAGAAGGGAACGCACGTGTTGCAGAACGCATCTCTGGTCTTCTGAGAGCTTTTGCTCCCATTCCTCGACAATGGTCCGCTGTTGGTTCACGCCATAGTCCAACAGCTCCCTTCCCACTTCTGTCGTGTCATCCTGCACGTCGGGGAGACCACAATCCACTAAAGACAATCCCTGCCGACGTAGACTGCGATCGATATCGATCAAGGAAAGTGTATACGCTCTTTCGGGGTCAAGTGGGCTCCTTTCCAAGTGGTCCTCGCAAAGGGTGTCACGGAAGGAATCCCACAGAATTGCTGCAGGAGCACCCATATTACAAAGGAGCACGAAGAAGGAACGAAGTCTCGAAGCGACCATAAACCCAGAAGCCTCTCGCAGCGCTTCGCGGTACTCATCCTCGTCTTCAATCAAGCCGAGCTGACGACAAACCTCCTGGAACGTACGGCAATCAGGACCACCGCGTGGACAGGAGGTCGGAGTAGCCGCGACAAGGTGTTGACAAGAGGAGCATCCGAAGGTAGTAGAGTTCTCCACGATTAGGCGAGACCCAAAACACTCTACATACCTTCCCTCCACGCTGGCGAGGTGTGACGAAGTGTTTCCCGTCTTGATGTTCATATATCGGTTCTGTTTTTGGTCGCTTGTCATGAATAATGTAGTTCTCAAAAAATGTCAGGTAAGTTAAACTGTCGAAAGTCTTATCAACAGGTCTGTTAAAATACAATTAAGGGGCGGTAACTTTGTCACATTATATGCGCCCACTCCACAGCACCACTTTTTTCTGCTCTCCTCTTCCTCGAACAGAGGTGCTTGGCAGTGAGGACAAATGAAAACGTCATCACACCAAAGACTTGTTTTTTTCAGTTTGTATAAATTTATGTCATAGAGTAGTACACCGCTCCAATATGCCATTGGTCCGTGGGCAACGATGAGACGAGCAAGTGAGATAGGTAAGTAATGAAGTTCGGTAAGTTTTGGATTATTAAGACGAAACAATCTAACTCTGTTGTGACATGCGTCAAGGTGTCGTTCCTCATACCGATGAACGGCCTTCCTGTGGACATCAGGATGAAGTTGGTTTGTATTGACGAACAGCTTTCCTGTTGACTTCAGGGTGCTGTTGGCTATAACGCTGGACAGCATCGCTGTTGACATCAGGATGCTGTTGTCTGTAACGGCGGGCAGCATTTCTGTTGACCTCAGGGTGCTGCTCGTTGTATCGGCGAACAGATTCTCTGTGGACTTCAGGATGCTGTTGGCTATAAAATACGGACTGCTTTCCTGTGAACTTCGGGGTTTTGTTCAAGATATCTACGAAGTGCGTCACTACTTGTTTTTGGATTTCGTTGAATGTATCTTCTGTTCGCCTCTCTCACTTGCTCGTCTCTCGTTGTTGTGAGTGTTTTTTTGGGCGTCCACGACGTACTTTTTTCGGTCTTCCAATCGTTTTACATTCTTTCTTACTATTTAATGGGGATACAATTATTTTAGGGCTCATTTTCAGTTTAGGATCGTCTAAATATTTTTCTTTATGACCAATTGACAGTTTATTACTTTTTTGTGTCATTATTACAAACGTCGGGGAATTTGTTTGGTCAGGTTCACTGTCATTAAGAACCGACGGACAAAATTTGAGTTTTGTAACACTGAACTGTCTCACTGACCCATCCAGAGCAGCATTTGATAACAATAGCGAGGCCAGTGCAAAATAGTTTTCGCACTGGAAGAGCCGGGCCAGGTTATTTTTTTCATCTGCCAAATCGTACACTCTGTTCTCGTTCACTGGATGCGGATCAAACAAGTACAGCTGTTCCTGGGAGCGCCAAAAAGCAACTGTAACTGTTTGTCCAGTGAAGAGAAACCCAATGTTTTCAAAATCCTCGGCCATCAAACCCTCCAAAACATTGGCCAGAGATAAGATACAGTCGCCCATGTCGCCCACTGCCAGAGGATACAGAGCGTCGTGCACAAAGGAATTTTCTACAACGGATACGGACTGTTCATGAATGAGAAAATCGGTAGGAAGTTCATCAGGACACAAATACCGGTTTCCACCCATAACGATTCTCATCTCGCAATGTATTGTAAATACGATCACCAGTGATGAGAATCGTATCGATAGCCGCTGTAGAAAATTCCAATCTAAGAGTCCTTTCCAGGCAAGGGCACAAGCAGAATTCGCAGTGCACTGGGAGTTCTTGCTCGTCGGAAACAACTGCTCGTTCCCTTGATGGAAAGAGCCCTTAGCAACGCAATAAAACGCCATAGTACCGTGAAAAAATGAATAATCACAAGAGCTACAATAAAAAATTAACTTGGAAGACTAATGAAGTAGTGTCCCTACAATTCAAAACTTCCACAATGCTTTGGTATCCGAAAATTGCTCCGTCCCTATCTACGAATTTACGAATAGACCAGCCTCTGTTTCACCACGGCCTAAAGGTACTCTGTTACGTACCGTACAGAGCTAGCCGGACTCTGCATTTCAAGATTAGTAGTTAGGGATAGACTGAATTTTAACACCGTGAACCAAACTTTTAACTTTGATGACGTATTGTCCGCTTAACCGTTGAAGATATGATAAAAAAGTGGACTGGACATTTCCTTGTAGGAAATATAATTTGTTTTGGGTGTTTCTGCCCTCAGAATTTCGATATAACCTCTAGTTCGTCCGCTATTTTATTATTTACTAAAAGTCCTGCTCAGTAAAAAACAGCAATCCGTCCCTATCTATTAATTTTATATTATTCTGATTTTCAGGTTAACCGTTAAAGATACGGGAAACATACAAAGGACCTTTTTTGTAGATCTCCTCATTTTCTAACAGACAAAGGAAACACATTTGAGCTATTGATGATTGTTCGGTCCGCGATCGGATCAGGAGTAAAATGTTGTTGGAAAATCGAAAAAGAATTTTTGTTCAAACGCGTTTTGCAGCCAAACAGATGGATATAGAGCAAAAAAGTCAGTAGACCTTTTTTGTAGGTCGCGTCGTTTCGTAAATCTAACAGGTAATTTGGTTTGAGCTTAGTCCAACGATTTGACCAATATCGTGCCCAAAACCAGAATTTCCGCGTAAAAAATTACAAGAAATTTAGACATAATCGTGTTTTACGGGCTAACCAAGGTAGATGCAGTAAAACAGTAATGGACCACTTTTGTAGGACCAAATTATGCACTAAATATCTGTTAATAATGTATTTTGACCTACGACAAATGGTTTTCACCGCTATCCGAGCCCGAAATCTAAAGTCTCACAAGAAAATTACACAAATTTTTGCACATAATCGCGTATTGCGCTCATACCGATGGAGATAGGGCAAAAAGTCACTAGACCTTTTCTGTAGATCACGTAATTTGCTAATTTGATGGGTCAATCAGATTTGAGCTACGACCTACCGTTCGGCCGCTATCGGGCTCGAAACTTTATTTTAAGCGAAAAAATCTCTGGAAATGTCAAATGTTCGAGCGTTTTGTCGCTTAATCATGGAAGATAGAGCAAAAAGTCACTGGACCTTTTTTGTAGTTCATTTCATTCCTGATTAATGAATTTTTCGTCAGATCCGAGCTAGCTCCAACGGTTCGGCCCGCCAGCGGGCTTACAAGAAATGCCTGCAGGGGTAAAAAATGCGCGATTTTTCGGGAATTTTTTTGAGGGGTTTAGAAGTAAAAAAGTCCGGTTTTTCAGACTTTTCCTCCGGTCCAATATTGTGAAAGGTACCTGCGTGCCAAAATTTCAAGTTTCCAGCACTTCTAGAAGTATGTTAGAATTTGTATCTATATGTCAGTCAGTGAATGAATGAGTGAGTCAGTTACACATGCGGCTGTATATAATATAGGATAACCGTTAGAGATATGACAAAAAGTGACTGGACCTTTTCTTGTCGGAAATTTTAATTTTTGTCTTTCGATTGTGCCCTCAGATCTGATCTACGACCTATGGTTTAGCCAGAAATGAGCTCGGGAGAAAAGTCTGCACGGGTCAGCTATCTTGAATTGTTTAGTATAAACATAATAAAAACCGACCTCAAGGCAGTATTTTAAGTCGAACAGGGGGTTTAATATCACCAGGAGACTATCTAGTCAAGGCGAGAAATTCCCTGGGTGGGTGATTAATGTTAAGGAGGTTAAGACAAGAGGGGTTTAATTTTCGTCAGGATATTGTCTGGTCATATGAACAAATTCCCAGGGGGGGTTAACGTTACCGGGGGATAAGTCTCCAGGGGGTTATCTGGTCATACCAGGATCTTCCCAGGGGGGGGGGGTTAAGAGATTTGGTGACTGGTAAAATTCGGACATGAGGTCATGGCAGGAAATTCCCTGGGGGGGTTTAATGTTACCAGGGGGGTTAACCACATCAGGGGGTTGAATGTACAGGAGGTTATCAGGTCATACCAGGAAATCCCCGGGGGGGGGGTTAATATTACCGGGGGTTAATGACACACTTGGGCCTTTTTTAGAGGGTATTGTGTCTGTGAACATAATAAATATTCCTCTGTCCCTATCTACTATTGACGCTTAGCTAACGCTCAGCCAAACTCCCGAAGTCACTGAACCTTTTCTGTAGATCACGTGATTTCCTAAATCCCGTTTAAAATTTGTTTTGAGTTACGACCAACCGTTTAGCCGCTATCAAGCCCGGAATGTAAATTTTTAGGCGAAAAATGTCCAATATTTTCACTTTAATCGCGTTTTGCGGTCAAACTAAGGGAAATATAGTAAAAAGTCACTTGACCTTTTTTGTAGGTCATCTTATTTCCTAAATAAAACGTTAGTCTTATTTTGACCTCCGACCAATGGTTTCGCCGCTATCGACCCCAAAAAAAAACAAAAGTTTCGCGTAAAAGTTACAACAAAATTGTACATAATCACGTTTTTCGGCCAAACCAATCGAGATAGGGCAAAAGATTACTGGACCTTTTCTGTAGATCGCGCCAATTTGCTAATTTGATGGGTCAATCAGATTTGAGCTACGACCAACGGTTCGGCCGCTATCGGGCTTGAAACATTATTTTTATCGAAAAAAATCTCTGGAATTTCAAATGTTCGAGCGTTTTTTGTTGCTTAACCATGGAAGATAGAGCAAAAAAAGTCATTAGATCTTTTTTGTAGTTCACTTCATTCCTGACCATGAATTTTCCGTCAGATCCGAGCTAGCTCCAACGGTTTCGCCCGCTATCGGGCTTACAAAAAATGCCTGCAGGGGTGAAGAATGCGCGATTTTTTGGGAATTTTTTTGAGGGGTTTGAAAATGAAAAATTCTCACTTTTCGGGATTTTCCTGGTGGTTACACGTGGAAAGCTATCTGTGTACCAAATTTCAAGTCTCTAACTCATCTGGAAGTAGGTTAGAATTAGTATACGTGAGTGAGTCAGTCAGTCAGGTCAGTTACACATGCGGTTGTATATATATTAGATAACCGTTAGAGATATGACAAAAAGTGACTGGACCTTTCTTGTCGGAAATTTAATTTTGTCTTTCGATTGTGCCCTCAGATCTGATCTACGACCTATGGTTTAGCCAGAAATGAGCTCGGGAGAAAAGTCTGCACGGGTCAGCTATCTTGAATTGTTTAGTATAAACATAATAAAAACCGACCTCAAGGCAGTATTTTAAGTCGAACAGGGGGTTTAATATCACCAGGAGACTATCTAGTCAAGGCGAGAAATTCCCTGGGTGGGTGATTAATGTTAAGGAGGTTAAGACAAGAGGGGGTTTAATTTCGTCAGGATATTGTCTGGTCATATGAACAAATTCCCAGGGGGGGGTTAACGTTACCGGGGGATAAGTCTCCAGGGGGTTATCTGGTCATACCAGGATCTTCCCAGGGGGGGGGGGGTTAAGAGATTTTGGTGACTGGTAAAATTCGGACATGAGGTCATGGCAGGAAATTCCCTGGGGGGGTTTAATGTTACCAGGGGGGTTAACACATCAGGGGGTTGAATGTACAGGAGGTTATCAGGTCATACCAGGAAATCCCCGGGGGGGGGTTAATATTACCGGGGGTTTAATGACACACTTGGGCCTTTTTTAGAGGGTATTGTGTCTGTGAACATAATAAATATTCCTCTGTCCCTATCTACTATTGACGCTTAGCTAACGCTCAGCCAACTCCCGAAGTCACTGAACCTTTTCTGTAGATCACGTGATTTTCCTAAATCCCGTTTAAAATTTGTTTTGAGTTACGACCAACCGTTTAGCCGCTATCAAGCCCGGAATGTAAATTTTTAGGCGAAAATGTCCAATATTTTCACTTAATCGCGTTTTTGATTGCGGTCAAACTAAGGGAAATATAGTAAAAAGTCACTTGACCTTTTTTGTAGGTCATCTTATTTCCTAAATAAAACGTTAGTCTTATTTTGACCTCCGACCAATGGTTTCGCCGCTATCGACCCCAAAAACAAAAAGTTTCGCGTAAAAGTTACAACAAAATTGTACATAATCACGTTTTTCGGCCAAAACCAATCGAGATAGGGCAAAAGATTACTGGACCTTTTCTGTAGATCGCGCAATTTGCTAATTTGATGGGTCAATCAGATTTGAGCTACGACCAACGGTTCGGCCGCTATCGGGCTTGAAACATTATTTTTATCGAAAAAATCTCTGGAATTTCAAATGTTCGAGCGTTTTGTCGCTTTAAACCATGGAAGATAGAGCAAAAAAGTCATTAGACCTTTTTTGTAGTTTCACTTCATTCCTGACCATGAATTTTCCGTCAGATCCGAGCTAGCTCCAACGGTTCGCCCGCTATCGGGCTTACAAAAAATGCCTGCAGGGGTGAAGAATGCGCGATTTTTTGGGAATTTTTTTTGAGGGGTTGAAAATGAAAAAATTCTCAACTTTTCGGGGATTTTCCTGGTGGTTACACGTGGAAAGCTATCTGTGTACCAAATTTCAAGTCTCTAACTCATCTGGAAGTAGGTTTAGATTTAGTATACGTTGAGTGAGTCAGTCAGGTCAGTCAGTTACACATGCGGTTTGTATATATATTAGACTCGCCTTCGGCTCGCTGGGGGCTACGCCCCCAGGCCCCCATTTGGGTGTTGGCCACAAATTCGGGAATAAGAATGATTTGGTGATAGGTCAAAATTCGGACATTATGTAATGCCAGGAAATTCCCAGGGGGGGGTTTTAGCGTTACCGGGGGTTAAGACATCAGGGGGTGAGCTTGTCATACCAGGAACTTCCCAAGGGGGGTTAAGAGATTTATTGATTTGTAAAATTCGGACATGTGGTCATGCCAGGAAATTCCCGGGGGGGTATAATGTTACCGGGGGGGGGGTTAACACATCAGGGGGTTTAATGTACTCAGGAGGTTATCAGGTAATACTAGGAAATCCCCAGGGGGGGATAATGTTACAAGGGGTTTAGACACACGTGGGCCTATTTTAGAGGGTGTTGTTGTGTCTTTGAACATAATAAAAAACACTCTGTCCCTATCTACTATTGAAACTTCACTAACGCTCAGCCAACTCCCGACGTGGAGGGGGGTTTTAGTCACTCGTTAACGTAGAATACAAGGTCAAGCTGGAACCAGCATGAAGCGCACTAATTAAAGTTGAAAAATTTAAAACACCTAAAAGTAACGACGAAGAATTTGTCCATTTAGAGCATTTATCAGGCTTACGGAAAGATAAAACGATAGAAAGCTGCTGAATCTTTTTTTTAGATCCTATGAATAGCTAGTTACAAAAAGTTTTACATTTAAGCTAGGGCTAATGGTTCGGCCAATATCGATCTCAGAAGTTAAGTTTTTGGGGTGAAATTTTCAACATAATCACGTTTTACGGCTAAACCATTGAAGATAGAGTAAAATGTCACTGGACCTCTTTTGTAGACCTCATTGTTTCGTATTAAAATGCGATTTTTATTCTACCCTCCCTAACTTCAAAGGTTCCGCTAACACAGAGCCCAGAAAACAATATTTCACGTAAAACTAAAAAAATCGATACTTTAAAACGCGTAATGCGGCCAAACCGTTGATGATAGGGCAAAATGTTATTTAAACCTTTTTTGTAGATCACGCAATTTTCTAAATCCCATTGAAAATTTGTTTTGAGCTACGACCAACCGTTTAGCCGCTATCGAGCCCGAAAGGTAAATTTTTGGGCGAAAATTTCTAAATATTTTAATCCAATCTCGTTTTTGCGGCTAAAACCGATGGGAGATATAGCAAAAAGTCACTGGACCTTTTTTTGTAGTTCACTTCCATCTCCTGACCATGAATTTTTCGTCAGATCGAAGCTAGCTCCAACGGTTCGCCCGCTATCGGGTTTTAAAGAAAAGGCTGCAAGGGCAAAAAGGGGTCACTTCGCGAATTTTTTTGAGGGGTTCAAAATTAAAAAATTCCGGTTTTCAGACTTTTTCCCGGAGGTTTGAAGATACTTGCGACGTGCGTGCAGAATTTCACGTTTCCAGCACTTCTAGAAGTATGTTAGAATTAGTATTACCTATGTGTCAGTCAGTGAGTGAGTTACACATGCGGCTGTATATATATAAGGACTGCGCCTTCGGCTCGCTGGGGGCTACGCCCCCAGGCCCCCGTTTGGGTGTTGGCTAAATTCGGGGATAAGCGCGTAGTTCGGTGATTGGTTAAAATCTCAGATGTGAAGTTTCCAAATTTTATGTATCCGTTCTCGAGAATCTTACGGGTCGTAATGCTTCGCTAACGCTCAGCCAAAAGATGTGTGGTGTATAATATTAATCAATTGATGTGGTAGACGAGATTATGTTTGTATATCATAGTTTAATTTTCCAGATTTACCCAAACTTTTGACTTTGCGAGCGTTTTAAGGCTTAACCGTTAGAGTTACGACAAAAAGTGACTGGACCTTTTCTTGTCGGAAATTTAATTTTATCTTTCGATTCTGGTGTCCGATTTTAGCTACGACGTCTGGGTTTAGCCAGTACGGAGCTGTGGAGAAAGGACTGCACTGGTGGGCTTTTTGTGAATTGGTTTAGTGTAAATATAACAAAAACCCAACCCTGAGTCATTATTTTTAAGTTGTTTAGGGGGGTTTAATTTGCTCAGAGGTTTATCTTGTCATGCCAGGAAATTCCCGGGGGGGGGAGATTAATGTTAAAGGGGGTTAAGATATCAGGGGGTTTAATTTAGTCAGGATATTTTCTGGTCATATGAATAAATTCCCGGGGGGGGGGGGGTTAATGTTACAAGGGGTTAATGACACACGTGGGCCTATTTTAGAGAGTGTTGTGTATGTGAACATAATAAAAAACACTCTGTCCCTATCTATTTATCGAAAGCTTCACTAACGCTCAGCCAACTGCCGATGTGGAAGGGGGTTTTAGTCACTCGTTAACGTAGAAATACAAGGTCAATCTCTAACCAACATGAATCGCACTAATTATAGTTGCATACATCTAAAACACCTAAAAATGATGACAAAGAATTTGTCATTTAGTGCATTTATCAGGCTTACGGATAGATAAAACGGACAGAATGCTACTGAACCTTTTTTTAGATCTCTAGATTTTCTAAGTTATGGATTTAAGTTGTTATGACCAATGGTTTCGGGTTGCTAACCGCCTCCCAGAAACAAAGTTTTCACCTACAAAGTATAAAATATTTCCCTTTTAAAAAACAGGTTTTTTGGCCAGACCATTTAGGATAGGGCCAAAAGTTACTGGACGTTTTTTGTAGAACACGTCGTTTACTAAAACTTATTAAATGACATGTTTTGAGCTTACCGACCAACCGTTTAGCCGCTATCAAGCCCGGAATGTAAAATTTGTAGGCGAAAATTTCAAAATATTTTCACTTAATTGCGTTTTGCGGTCAAACTAATGGAGGTATAGTAAAAAGTCACTCAACCCTTTTTGTAGATCATATTATTTCCTAAATCTAACCTTTGTTTTATTTTGACTTCCGACCAATGGTTTTGCCGCTATCGACACCAAAAACAAAATGTTCACGTAAATATTACAAATAAATTGCAACATAAATAACCACGTTTTTCGGCCAAACCAATGCAGATAGGGCAAAAAGTTCACTGGACCTTTTCTGTAGATCACATAATTTGCTAATTTGATGGGTCAATCAGATTTGAGCTACAACCTAACCGTTCGGCCGCTATCGGGCTCGAAACTTTATTTTAAGCGAAAAAATCTCTGGAATGTCATAATGTTCGAGCGTTTTGTCGCTTAACCATGGAAGATAGAGCAAAAAATAGTCACTGGACCTTTTTTGTAGTTCATTTCATTCCTGATTTATGAATTTTTCGTCAGATCCGAGCTAGCTCTAACGGTTCGCCCGCTAGCGGACTTACAAGAAATGCCTGCAGGGGTAAAAGAATGCGCGATTTTTCGGGAATTTTTTTGAGGGGTTTAGAAGTAAAAAAGTCCGGTTTTCAGACTTTTCCTCCGGGTCATATTGTGAAAGGTACCTGCGTGCCAAATTTCAAGTTTCAAGCACTTCTAGAAGTATGTTAGAATTTGTATGTATTCTATATGAATCAATCAGTCAGTGAGTGAGTCAGTTTTTCACATGCGGCTGTATAAGTATTTAAACTCGCCTTTCGGCGCTCTGCAGCTGGGGTCTTACGCCCCCAGGCCCCAAAGTAAAACGCTTGGCAATTCGGGGATAAGCGGAAATTCGGTGACTGGTTAAGTCCGGACATTATAAGTTAAAATGAACAAGGGATTTAAAGAAAAATTGACCACTTTTTTCATAGATTTTATTATTTTCCGGATTCGTTAAAAACTTTTGACTTGTGAGGGCATTTTTGCGGTTTTAAACCGTTAGAGATACGACAAAAAGTGGACTGGACCTTTCTTGTTGGAAATTTAATTTTGTCTTTCGATTGTGCCCCCAGATCTGATCTACGACCTATGGTTTTAGCCAGAAATGAGCTCGGAGGAAAAAGTCTGCACGGGTCAGCTATCTTGAATTGTTTAGTATAAACATAATAAAAACCGACCTCAAGGCAGTATTTTAAGTCGAACAGGGGGTTTTAATATCACCAGGAGACTATCTAGTCAAGCGGAGAAATTCCCTGGTTGGGTGATTAATGTTAAGGAGGTTAAGACAAGGAGGGGGTTTAATTCGTCAGGATATTGTTGGTCCATATGAACAAATTCCCAGGGGGGGGTTAAACGTTACCGGGGGATAAGTCTCCAGGGGGTTATCTGGTCATACCAGGATCTTCCCAGGGGGGGGGGTTAAGAGATTTGGTGACTGGTAAAATTCGGAATGAGGTCATGGCAGGAAATTCCCTGGGGGGGTTTAATGTTACCAGGGGGGTTAACACATCAGGGGGTTGAATTTGACAGGAGGTTATCAGGTCATACCAGGAAATCCCGGGGGGGGGTTAATATTAAACCGGGGGTTAATGACACACTTGGGCCTTTTTTAGAGGGTATTGTGTCTGTGAACATAATAAATATTCCTCTGTCCTATCTACTATTGACGCTTAGCTAAACGCTCAGCCAACTCCCGAGTCACTGAACCTTTTCTGTAGATCACGTGATTTCCTAAATCCGTTTAAAAATTTGTTTTGAGTTACGACCAACCGTTTTAGCCGCTATCAAGCCCGGAATGTAAATATTTAGGCGAAAATGTCCAATATTTTCACTTAATCGCGTTTTGCGGTCAAACTAAGGGAAATATAGTAAAAAGTCACTGGACCTTTGTTTGTAGGTCATCTTATTTCCTAAATAAAAACGTTAGTCTTATTTTGACCTCCGACCAATGGTTTCGCCGCTATCGACCCAAAACAAAAAGTTTCGCGTAAAAGTTACAACAAAATTGTACATAATCACGTTTTTCGGCCAAACCAATCGAGATAGGGCAAAAGATTACTGGACCTTTTCTGTAGATCGCGCAATTTGCTAATTTGATGGGTCAATCAGATTTGAGCTACGACAACGGTTCGGCCGCTATCGGGCTTGAAACATTATTTTTTATCGAAAACATCTCTGGAATTTTACAAATGTTCGAGTCGTTTTAGTCGCTTAACCATGGGAAGATAGAGCAAAAAGTCATTTGACCTTTTTTGTAGTTCACTTCATTCTACTGACCATGAATTTTCCGTCAGATCCGAGCTAGCTCCAACGGTTCGCCCGCTATCGGGCTTACTCAAAAAAATTGCCTGCAGGGAGTAGAAGAATGCGCGATTTTTTATGGGAATTTTTTTGAGGGTTGAAAATGAAAAATTCTCACTTTTCGGGATTTTCCTGTGGTGGTTACACGTGGAAAGCTATCTGTGTACCAAATTTCAAGTCTCTTAAACTCATCTGGAAGTAGGTTAGAATTTAGTAATAACGTGAGTGACGGTCATGTCAGTTTTACACATGCGGTTTGTATATATATAATTAGGGACTCGCCCTTCGGCTCGGCCTCCTGGGGGGCTACGCTCCCAGGCCCCCGTTTTGGGGTGTTGGCTAAATTCGGGGATTAAGCGTTAGTTTCGGTGATTGGGTTAAATTCAGGAGTGTGAAGTTTCTCAAATTTTTATGTATCCGTTCTCGAGAATCTTACGGGCGTCTCCGTAATGCTTCGCAAAACGCTCAGCCAAAAGATGTTGTGGTGGTATAATATTAATCAAATTGAGTGTGTGTTAGACGAGATTATAGGTTTGCTATTATCATAGTTTAATTTTCCAGATTTACCCACCATACTTTTGAACTGTTGCGAGCGTTTTAAGGCTTTAAAACCGTTTAGGAGTTACGACAAAAAAGTGACCTGGGGAACTCTTTTCTTGTCGCGGGAAAAAATTTTATTATTATCTTTCGAATTCTGGCGCTAATGTTAGGTCCGATTTTAGCTACGACACTGTCCTGGTTTAGCCAGTACGGAGGCTGTGGACGGAAAGGACCTTGCACTTTGGTGTGTGCTTTTCGTAGAATTGTTTAGTGTAAATATAACAAAAACCCAACCCTTATGTCATTATTTTTAAGTTGTATTAGGGGGTTTTAAATTTGCTCAGCAGGTTTTATCTTGTCCATGCCAGAGGAAATTCCCGGGGGGGGTGAGAGAAGATTAATGTTAGGAAGGGGGTTAAGAATATCAGGGGGTTTTAACATTATTTTTTTTTTTAAGTCAGGAATAAAAAAATTTTCTGGTCATTATGGAATAAATTCCCCGGTGGGGGGGGGCGTTTATATGTTACAACAAGGGCGTTTAAATGCCAACACACACGTGGGCCTCATTTTAGAGAGGTGTTGTGTTATGTGAAGCATAATAAGTAAAACACACTCTGTGTCCCCTATCTATTCATCGAAGCTTCACTAACGCTCAGCATAACGCTCTCAGCCAACAGCAGGCCAACTGCCGATGTGGGAAGGGGGTTTTATGTCACTTCGTTAACCGAAGAACATACTAAAGGTGTCAAATAATCTCTAACCAACATGAATCGCACTAATATTAGTTGCAATACATCTAAAACACCTAAAAAATGGATCGACAAAGGAATTTGGTCGGGGTAGGGTCATTTAGTGCATTTAATCAGGCTTACGGATAGATAAACGACAAGTAATGCTCAACTGAAACCTTTTTTTTTCGATCTCTAGATTTTCTAGTTATGGATTTTAAGTTTATGACCAATGGTTCGGTTGCTACCGCCTCCAGAAAACAAATGTTGCTTCACATACAAAGTATAAAAATATTTCCTTTTAAATACAGGTTTTTTGGCACACCCAGACCATTTAGGATAGTGGCCCAAAAAGTTACTGGACAGTCTTTTTGTGAGAAACATCGTCGTTTAACTATTTACAATCTTATTAAATTGTACAGTTTTGAGCTAACGACCAACCGTTTTAGCCGCTATCAAGCCCGGAAATGTAAATTTTGTAGGCGAAAATTTCAAAATATTTTCACTTAATTTGCGTTTTGCGGTCAAACTAATGGAGGGTATAGTAAAAAGGTCATCACTCAACCCTATTTTGTAGATCAATATTTTATATTCCTAAATCTAAACCTTTGTTTTATTTTGAACTTTCGACCAATGGTTTTGCCGGCTATCGACACCAAAAACAAATATGTTCACGTAAATATTTCAAATAAAATATGCACATAACCACGTTTTTTTCGGCCCCAAACCACCAATGCAGTTAGGGCAAAAAAGTCACTGGGACCTTTTTCTTGTTTAGATCCACACTTAATTTGCTAATTTGATGGGTTCAATCAGATTTGAAGCTACAAACCTACCGTTCGGCCGCTATCGCATTCTCAGGGGACTCGAACGAAACTTTATTTTAAGCGAAAGAAAAAAAATCTAATCTGGAATGTCAAATGTTCGAGCGTTTTTGGTCGCTTAACACATGGGAAGATAGAGCAAAAAAGTCATGGGACACTTTTTTGTAGTTCATTTTCATTTTCCTCGATTATGAATTTTTTCGTTCAGATCCGAGCTAGCTCTAACGGTTCGCCGCTAGGCGGGACTTACAAGAAATGCCTGCTGGGGTAAAGAATGCGCGATTTTTCGGGAAATTTTTTGAGGGGTTTTGAAGAAAGTAAAAAAGTCCGGTTTTCTGACTTTTTCCTCGGGTCATATAGTTGAAAGGTACCTGCGTGCCAAATTTCAAGTTTCCAGCAATCTCTTAGAGTATGTTTGGAATTTGTATCATATATATCAATCAGTCACGTGAGTGAGTCAGTTCCACATGCGGCGTATATAAGTATTTTGATGATCAGTAATATTTAAGCAATCAATGCGACTCAACGTCGACAGCAACTGATAGCAATAATAGGATCTCGATTTACATGTATTTTGTTTTTTTTCTTCTTTACTCATACTCCAAATTAATCGTATCTATGAAATACAAAGTTTTAATCGGTGACGTGATCTCACTTCTATAAAGTACGATTTAGCTGTACGATCCGCTCTATATAAAGTTTACAACACGGTTGTCTCGTTTCAACAAGATTCATTCATCACAAATGTGTCAGGTGCCTAGTACGCTTGCCGTCTTATGATACACCTAACTATGTGATTTTTTAATTTTTTAAATATCCGAATGTTTTTCTGTGTTATCCATATGCATTATTCAGTATATCAATATTAGTTATTCAATCAAAATAATTTCTAAAGTAATTTTAAATTAGAAAGATCACATACGAAAAAACTTTAAACATTAACAAGAGACATTAATGGTAAATTGATTGGCCTAACTGATTATTATTGAAGAAAGAAATTTGTCAAAAATTTTAGCGCTTACTATGCGGACAAAAGAGGAGTAGGTATTTTTTCAATTTCAGATGTTACAAATAATTTATATATCTAAGGATAACAGACGGGGTACTTTTAGCCATTATTGTGTGCTACACCAATAAAATGAAAACTTCGAAGAGGGCCTGATTAGAAAATTTCATTAATGGTATTGCTAAATGTGTGTTACCCACTTAAAACTTTACTATGTGCTTAAAAAACATTGATCTTTTAAAATTCAAGCTTTTATTAAATTCAAGCAGGCGCGAGTAGTTTTATG